>NC_047120.1:72850914-73150914 GCF_902500255.1 Thalassophryne amazonica
TTTTAAACTCAGATAAAACTGAAGTTATTGTACTTGGCCCCAAAAATCTTAGAAACATGGTGTCTAACCAGATCCTTACTCTGGATGGCATTACCCTGACCTCTAGTAATACTGTGAGAAATCTTGGAGTCATTTTTGATCAATCAATCAATCAATCAATCAATTTTTTTTATATAGCGCCAAATCACAACAAACAGTTGCCCCAAGGCGCTTTATATTGTAAGGCAAGGCCATACAATAATTATGTAAAACCCCAACGGTCAAAACGACCCCCTGTGAGCAAGCACTTGGCTACAGTGGGAAGGAAAAACTCCCTTTTAACAGGAAGAAACCTCAGGATATGTCATTCAATGTGCATATTAAACAAATATGTAGGACTGCTTTTTTGCATTTGCACAATATCTCTAAAATCAGAAAGGTCTTGTCTCAGAGTGATGCTGAAAAACTAATTCATGCATTTATTTCCTCTAGGCTGGACTATTGTAATTCATTATTATCAGGTTGTCCTAAAAGTTCCCTGAAAAGCCTTCAGTTAATTCAAAATGCTGCAGCTAGAGTACTGACAGGGACTAGAAGGAGAGAGCATATTTCACCCATATTGGCCTCTCTTCATTGGCTTCCTGTTAATTCTAGAATATAATTTAAAATTCTTCTTCTTATAAGGTTTTGAATAATCAGGTCCCATCTTATCTTAGGGACCTCATAGTACCATATCACCCCAATAGAGCGCTTCGCTCTCAGACTGCAGGCTTACTTGTAGTTCCTAGGGTTTGTAAGAGTAGAATGGGAGGCAGAGCCTTCAGCTTTCAGGCTCCTCTCCTGTGGAACCAGCTCCCAATTCAGATCAGGGAGACAGACACCCTCTCTACTTTTAAGATTAGGCTTAAAACTTTCCTTTTTGCTAAAGCTTATAGTTAGGGCTGGATCAGGTGAACCTGAACCATCCCTTAGTTATGCTGCTATAGACTTAAACTACTGGGGGGTTCCCATGATGCACTGAGTGTTTCTTTCTCTTTTTGCTCTGTATGCACCACTCTGCATTTAATCATTAGTGATTGATCTCTGCTCCCCTCCACAGCATGTCTTTTTCCTGGTTCTCTCCCTCAGCCCCAACCAGTCCCAGCAGAAGACTGCCCCTCCCTGAGCCTGGTTCTGCTGGAGGTTTCTTCCTGTTAAAAGGGAGTTTTTCCTTCCCACTGTAGCCAAGTGCTTGCTCACAGGGGGTCATTTTGACCGTTGGGGTTTTTCCGTAATTATTGTATGGCCTTGCCTTACAATATAAAGCGCCTTGGGGCAACTGTTTGTTGTGATTTGGCGCTATATAAAAAAAATTGATTTGATTTGATTTATTTACGTATGTTCATTGTTAGTTGCTTTTATATTTTCTGTTGTGTTTCTATTCAGGTTCTTTTTGCCTCTTTCTCTAGAATTGTATATAATAATCATTAGATTATTAATATATAAACAAAAATAAATTTAAGAAATATTACAATTTGAAAACAAATGCACCCGAACGTGATGACAGCTGCAATTGGTTAATGCTAAGTTTTAACATTGAAAATACCATAGACATGCTAACGCGTTAGCGTCGCTCCCGTTTTTAAGTTATAAAATACATCTATCAACTGTTTCAGAAGACCATAACAGGTCGGTTTAACATAGAAAAGGTAAATAATACTCACAGAAGTATGCTTTTTAGGGTTTTAGCGGGGGAAAATTAAGCGAAAAAAAGAAAGAATAAACAAAGCAATGGTCGAAGCATTGCTTCAATCTGCGAACCACTGCTTCGATTGGTTCACGGTTCAAAGCAAAGCCGCGCTGCAGAAAAGTTGATTACAGGCGCACATGACGTGAAATATATATATAAACATTAAACTGAAGCCAAGAGTAACGAGGCTGTTTGTTTTAAAAATGTAAGGAATAGAAAGTACAGATACTTGGGTGAAAATGTAATGAGTAGAAGTCAGAAGTAGGCAGAAAAATAAGTAATGGAGTAAAGTATAGTGTTGGGTATTTTCTCCTCCAAACATTTTTAAAACCTTTAACAAGACAAACAGAGTCAAGAAACACCAGTGAGACAGAAAGTCAAATTTTACGCGCGGAGTGCGGCCAGGCTGTACACCAAAGCTACACTAAAGTCTGGCCTGCTTTTCCGCTCTTTTTATTAAGAGACGCCCTCATCACATAAACAAAAACTTGTCCTAAGGGTGGGGGTGATGACGCAAGACAAGTTTCTTCCCGTAACATAAACGCATACGTCAATAAGTGCAGCTGTAAGGAAGAACACTTTCTTTTACACAGGTCAGCACATCTCGTTCGTCTGTTGCAGTTATCAGCTGTTCTGCATCTGCCTGAAGTGTCCTGTCCTTCACACTCCTTCACACTAAGCACCACATCACAACAGTCAAAACGTTCTCTTACTCCCAGTCGTTAGAGGCTGCGAAAACAAAGTTATATTATAATAATAAGTACATCCAGCCCTTCATTCCCAGCTCAGATTGACCCCAGAGTGCTAAAACAAGGTTGAATAACACATACATTCTCGGGGTTAGGTGCAAACAGCACAACACCATTTTCATAAGAAAGAAGACGAAGGTACAAATGTTTAACAGTGATAACATATATATATATATAAAATCCTTAACATTTCCCACCTGTTTATCACCTGTTAAACATACAGTAGGCATCACCCAGCTTAGTTAGTTAGTTTATTAACTTAATCTATTCTGTCCACGTTTTTATTAATTGAACACCACCAACAGATGGAAGATTCGAATCCAGCTGCTATTTGATCAACCAGTTTATACTCGTCAGGCACTCCTCTGGGGACTCCTATTGCGTCAATATATGTTGGATTTCCTACTCCTTTCACTCTATGTCTGGCTATGCCTTTCTGCCAATCCTCAGGAATAAGAGAGGCTGCATATGTCGTAACGTCTTCAGGGGTCATGGGTAACAATAATGATATTAATGCACAATAACCTGACACATTTCGTGGCAGTCTGTCAAAGATTCTGTTATCACCACACCACCACCATACATCACTTCGGCTGACTGGTATAAATTAACCATTTTTCTGTATTATTCGACTACACCACTTGTCTTATTACATTTTCAGCTAAAGCTTCATAGGCTAAGAGTGTGTTAACTCATCACATCAACAGTTCAAGCTTGAACTGGAGTTGTGAGCTTTTCAATATCATCATAATTCTCAGTACAGTCATTACAGTTTTCTCCACTAAGGTCTGACTGTTTCAATGCTTGATATTTTGGCATAGTTTGTTGGAAGGCCAGATTACACTGTACAAATGTATTTGACACCATTTTGCCAACCATTGTTTTGATATAAGGGATCACACAACACATGCAAAGTCCAATCAGAATTAGGACTATAATAACTGGTGTCACCATTTTCAATAGTAACTGCCAACATGGTCCTGAAGTCAACCAGGACCAGGGATTCCACCAGTTCACGGCTAGGGTGTCTTTATGCATTGCATCACGAAGTTTATTCAGCTCTTCCAATGCGTCCTGCATATCCACTGAATGAATGGAGTCTGGGATGAAAGTACAGCATGTTGTGTTCAGCAGAACACAAACTCCTCCCTGTGAACCAGTAAGCAAGTCTAAAACCATGCGATTTTGCATCACCATGGTACGTAAAGCATCTATTTCAGTGTTTTGAGCTGCTACTATTTTTTTAGTTACATTCATG
Source organism: Thalassophryne amazonica (assembly GCF_902500255.1). Taxonomy (NCBI): domain Eukaryota; kingdom Metazoa; phylum Chordata; class Actinopteri; order Batrachoidiformes; family Batrachoididae; genus Thalassophryne; species Thalassophryne amazonica. Next base: position 72,854,630 of record NC_047120.1, read on the forward strand.
AACAGACCCAATCGATAATTCAGAGTTTCAATCATTAATGAATTTTTTCCCACTCCTATCCAGGGGAACAATGAATGTGCTATTTTATCTCCTACAGACCACAATTTTTTGGTCCTTTAGTACATCCGAGCCCCACATGTGATCATGTGGCAACACATCTGGGTATATCAATCTCCTCCGTCTGGTGCTGCCATTCTTCTCTGTGGAGGTCCTTGGCACTACCACATATGTATGGTCAGTCACCTGGGTAGGTGCACACACACCACCCCAATTTGGTGGGAGACTCATGTACAGTCTGGAACCACAAAGCCAATAGATGTCATCATACACCGGAGTACCATTTACAGGTGGTAGCAAAAACTTACTAACATAAGCACATGATTCATCCGTTCCCCATGGACAGGAGCCTGTATAATTACATCCCCGTCCAATGTGATGAAGATAAGTACCATCCACATATTATGTTTTGGCTAGGCTTAAATTATTTGATAAAACATACGTTTGGGTACACAGACGTTTCTTAATTTTACCTACAGTTTTATTCCCTGTCCCGTAAAAGCAATTTGGGAATGGCCGTTGTGATGACAATTTAACGTGATGATATTTTTGCGTTTCCCTTCAGTCTAGTCAATGGAGCAGCACTTGGGCACGCTTGTACGTCCTCTGTTGAAATCCCTATCATATAAGTGGTTGCACTGAGGCAAGTGGTGTTACAACTGCCCCCGAAATACAGTTTGATTATGCATCCGTATGATAAGACATTCTGTCACCCTAGCAGGGTACGGTTTAGCCGTCAGAGCTGGGTGTGTTGAGGATATAGGTATTTGCGAACAAACATAACAATTAGTAACGTAATTCCATAGCCAATAAATGAACATATCTGTACCACATATTAGTATGGTATATATGAGGGTGTCCATCTGTCTCGTTCACATTATGAATAAACCTCTTCTGACGTTGCTTGCGTTGTTCTCTGGCTCGGTCCACAGTGAGCTGCAATTCTTGGGTCAACCACCAGGCCAGGAATCCGAGGAGCACAAAACACACTAAGATCACACCGCAACCGGCTGCCCTACCAACAGTCCGGCAGCGGCGGCGCTGAGCACGCCGCTCCGGGGTCTGCTGTAGTTCAGTCATGATTGCTAGGATACAGTGTTGTTAGCCACCTCACCTAATAGTGCAAGGATCTCCCTGCTTCACTGGCATTGAGACAATCTATTGCTAATTAAATAGACTCCCTTTGTAGCCAGACTTCCCCTTACACTGTGGAGGCCGCCAACACACGCTGTATCTTACAGTGATGTATCCACGTTGATCTCTCCGCTATCTTTACTGCAGTTGGTGTTGTTAACAGCACTTGGTATAGACCTTCCCAACGAGGACTGGACTCTGATGAACACCCAGTCTCCTGGCTAGACTACTGGAAGGCCGTCCTGTTGAAGATCAAAATTATTCGGCAGTAAATGTGTTTAAGTTATCTCTTTCTGTGTTAATGTCTTTTTCATAAAATTTGCTAATGTTTGTTCCTCATCTGCTGTTTTAGTATCCATGTCAAAATTGGTAGACGATATGGTCGTCCATAAAGTATCTCAAATGGTGTTAACCCTGATGGTGTTGGTGTTATTCTCATATACAATTTTACTAGGTCCAAACATTCAATCCAGGTTCGTTTTGTCTCTTCTATACATTTCCTTAAACTTATTTTTATTGTGCCCTTTGTCCTTTCCACTAATCCGGCACTTTGTGGATGATAAGCACAATGATTTTTGAGATTAACCTGTAGCGCTTCTCCTATGTATTGCACTATTGTATTAACAAAATGCGCTCCATTATCTGAATAGACTGTTTCTGGTATTCCAAATCGTGGGATGATGTCTTTGCATAATGCTTTAGCCACTGTAAGTGAATCTGCATGTTTTGTAGGGAACAATTCTACCCATTTTGAGAAGGCATCAATTATGACTAAACAAAATTCCTTCCCTTCATGTTTACTCAGCTGTAAAAATAGTTTGCAATTGCGATATCATACCCCTTGTGCTGAAGGTGGCTGGCGGCCCCGGCCGCCAGCTACCTTCGCCAGCCCAGCGCCGAATCCCCGTCCGACAGGCGGGCGCGGGAAATGTGGCGTACGGAAGACCGCTGGCCCGGCGCGGGCCGGGGGCCTGAGTCCTTCTGATCGAGGCTCAGCCCGTGGACGGTGTGAGGCCGGTAACGGCCCCCGCCACGCCGGGGTCAGGTCTTCCCGGAGTCGGGTTGTTTGGAAATGCAGCCCAAAGCGGGTGGTAAACTCCATCTAAGGCTAAATACCGGCACGAGACCGATAGTCGACAAGTACCTTAAGGGAAAGTTGAAAAGAACTTTGAAGAGAGAGTTCAAGAGGGCGTGAAACCGTTGAGAGGTAAACGGGTGGGGTCCGCGCAGTCCGCCCGGGGGATTCAACTCGGCGGGCCAGGGGCGGCCGCACGGTGCTTTCGGTGGGATCCCTTCGCGGGACCCCCGCCCGGCGCTGGCCGTCCCCCGCCGGGCGCATTTCCTCCGTGGCGGTGCGCCGCGACCGGCTCCGGCTTTGTCGGCTTGGAAGGGCCCGGGCTGGTGAAGGTGGCTGGCGGCCCCGGCCGCCAGCTCTACAGCGCCCCCCCCGCCCCCACCTCGCCGTGTCCCGGGGCCGCGGACCGAGTGCTCGCTGCGCCCTCTCTCCGCTCCCTGGTGGTCTAGTGGTTAGGATTCGGCGCTCCATTATCTGAATAGACTGTTTCTGGTATTCCAAATCGTGGGATGATGTCTTTGCATAATGCTTTAGCCACTGTAAGTGAATCTGCATGTTTTGTAGGGAACAATTCTACCCATTTTGAGAAGGCATCAATTATGACTAAACAAAATTCCTTCCCTTCATGTTTACTCAGCTGTAAAAATAGTTTGCAATTGCGATATCATACCCCCTGATGAGACATGCGTCACGCCATGGCTCATAATAGCCGCCCATTTAAACATATTTTTTGGCAATATGGGTTTCTTTTGTGGTCATACGTACAAATCATTTGCATACGTAGCCCCTTTAGCTATCCACATTTGTTTTTCTCTGTCAGTTGCCTGCTGTTGCATGTCAGCAAGCAGTGTATGACCTAAATGCAAATCTGGAGTAGTTTCCTGTACAACAAAAATAGAAGAAGCTGCTGCTGCCTCTTTTGCTGCTCTGTCAGCAAAATCATTTCCTTTTGAAATACTGTCAGAGCCTTTGGTGTGAGCCGCACATTTGCATATAGCAATTTGTTGAGGCAACTTCACAGCTTTCAGTAGTGCAGTTAGGAGAGTGGCATGAGTCACTGGCTCTCCAGATGATGTCACCATTCCACGCTCTTCCCACAGTTTTGCAAACACATGCACTGTGCTGAAAGCGTACTGGCTGTCTGTATAAATTGATACAGCCGTACCTTTAAACAGATAGCAAGCCGCAGTTAAAGCAACTAATTCAGCTGCTTGTGCTGAAAATGACGATGGCAATGAAGCAGAATCCAATACTTCTGAATTTGTGACAACAGCATATCCAGATTGTGTTTGTCCATAAGCGTTTTTAGTGGAAGAACCATCCACATACACAATTGTACTGTTTGGGATGGGTGTGTCCTGGAGGTCTGGGCGTGCTTTCATACAGACCGTAGCTACATCAAGACAATTGTGCGGCTCACCATCCTCAGGTAAAGGTATCAATGTGGATGGATTCAATGTTGTACAGCGCTCTACCGTAAGGTGTGGTTGTGATAATAGCAAGGACATGCACGAAAGATGTCTTGCTGGGGACAAAAGGCTCATGTTTGTCTGCAACAGAAGTGCAGAAACTGCATGTGGAACTTTCAGTGTCAACTGAACAGCCATAGAGGCTGCAACAACAGCCTGTACACATGGTGGTAGAGCACTTGCCACTGCATCCAATTTAGATGAGTAGTAGGCAACTGGCCTTAATTTTGAGCCATACACTTGAACCAAAACACTAGTCATGAACTTATTCTTACAATCAACTGTTTGAATGAATGGTTTACTATAATCTGGTAGTGCCAAAACTGTGGATGACACTGTTTGTTTTACTTTTACAAAAGCTTCCTCAGCATCTTTGTTCCATTCCAACACGGTTGACATTGAAATATCATCCTTGTACATCAAATCAGAAAGTGGACTAGTCAATTCTGCATAACAGGGAATCCATGCCCTGCAGTAATTAGTCAGTCCAAGAAATGACATCATCTGCTTTTTGGTTTGTGGTTTTGGAGCGTGTAAAATTGCTTCCTTCCTGTCAGACAGGATCGTGCGCCCTGTGGCTGATAATTCATGTCCTAAATATTTTACTTTATCCCTACACAACTGAACTTTGCTTTTACTCACTTTGTGGCCATTATCAAATAAGAAACATAATAATGCTACTGTGTCAGTTATGCAGTTTTCTCGTGTGTCAGAGGCAATCAAAATGTCATCAACATACACTAATAGTTGGCTATCTGCCGGTGGAACAAAATTGGCTAAACATGCTGACATGACTTGAGAATAAATAGTTGGACTCTCTGCGTAACCCTGTGGTAATCTGGTGAATGTATATCGTTGTCCTTTAAAGGTAAAGCAAACCAGAATTGACTATCTGGATGTACTGGCACAGAGAAAAATGCATTACTTATGTCAATCACTGAGAAACTATTAGAATTTTGTCTCAGCGAATTTAACAAGGTGTGTGGATCCGGAACACATGGTGCTCTTTTAATCACAGCAGCATTTACTGCCTGCAGATCTTGAATCATTCTCCACCCCACTGAGGGCGGAGCCTTTTTTACGGGAAATATGGGTGTGTTACATGGTGAATCTGGACATGGCACTATTACTCCTGCTGTTAATAAATTCTCTATTACTGGCCTGATTCCTTCAATTGCATCAGGTTTCAATGGATACTGTCTTACACATGGTCTGTATTCTGTTTTTGGTCTTATAACTACAGGTTGTGCATTTTTTATCAGTCCTACATCTGAAGGACCTGTTGTCCACAATCCTGATGGTACCGAAGAGAGAAGATCATCTTCTTCAGGACTCAACTGAAACACTCAGGATTGTGAAGTGGACACATTAATGTGTGTTCCAGCTGTCAGCACCAATGAGACATTAACTGGCACTTTATACAATTTAGTTGATGGACTGAACTCCGTTCGTGGTCCAACTCTGCTCCAATCAGTGGCTGACAAAGCTGTTATGACTGTCAGTCCCAATTCTTGCCATTCTGTCAAATATGGTTTACAAAGTGACACATGTAATGGCATACCTGTGAATCTCAATTTTAAAACATCTTCAGTGGCACCTGTTACTGTTATGACAGCTGTTGAGTTGCCATCATGAATCAAATCGGTCATTGTCAGCTTCACAGGTGAAATATTTTTCAATTTGTTTTCATACACTGGTGTTCCTGGCAATATGCCACTATGGACCCTAAATACACTCTCAAATCTGCATCTAAACTCTGTCCATGGTTCTCCTTCTTTCTGTGTTGTCCTGGTAATTTCAGTATAATTTATCTTTGGTCCTAACACACCTTTTGCACGTGTAATCATAGCTTCCACTCTTGTTTTCAAGACTGGATCATCATGTGGCAATGGTACGCCATCCTGGTCTGCAGGATTCCAGTCTCCGCGTACCTGACTCCATTTAGGGCCACATGCTTTCATCCACACCTGTTGGACTTCAGGTCCACTAAGGTGGTAAGAACTTCTAATGTTTTCTATATCCTGCATAAATCCCTCAATATCGACATGTGGCGATGGTATCATGTCGACTGCTGCTTTGATATCATCAGCATTCCATGTTCGATATACGAGCATGGTTGATCGCTGTCCTGCTGTTCCTGCACGAGGATTTGGTACTTCTATCATAGGATAGGCACCTCCCTGGTCACTGTGTTCCACCATGGGAGGGGCTGTGGGCACTTTCGCTTGACTGCATGTTTGTGGTTTTTCTGGTTTTTCACTTTTTACCTTAGGTTTTACTGCCAAATCATACTGTGGTGGCGGTACATCGTCATCCTCTGGTAGAGGAGATAAGGGTGTTGTTGTCACCGACGATCCAGCCGGCGGTGGTTGCTGAGGCTGTTCTGGTTCTCTGTGCTGAATTATCACATCTTCTTCTGCCTTACCTACAGCTTTCTTTTTCCTTGCTTTCTCTAATCGTCGCTTCTCTGCTCCCTTCTGTCTGTTCTCTGCTTCCTCCTCCCAAAATGCCACTAAATCTGCCCCTACTTTCTGCATCTTTTTCTCATCACCTTTATGTTGCTGTTCTAACTCCTTCTTTAGCTTCTGTATACTGATCAGGTTCAGTCGTCCGTCAAAGTCATGTTTATTTATCCAGGTCTCCAGTTTCTTTGTTACTTTTGGATTTTTTTGCTTCCATAAATTTCCAGTCGTCAGTTGATAAATTTTCCTTATTTATAGACGTCTTACCCCCCATTTTTATTATCCCTTGTTATAATTTGGACTTCAGACGGGGGCACACCTAGGGTGTTCTAAATCTGAAGTTTTCACACTTTCTTTGGATGTGACAATTAATTTGCCGTCGTGTGGTTGATTCCTTTCACCTCCCCGTAGGAAGCGGAATCACTTGCCTCTGCTTCCACACGCACGGTTGTCACTAACGTTGTCCAAAGTATTACACTTTCACACAGTTATTTACACTTACACAAAACACTATTTACACATAGAAACACTTTTAATAATCGTACGCGTATTCTTATCCCAGGGGAGCTCGCCCTCCCGTGAAATTTAACTAATGTCCTGCATTAGGGGACTCCGCCGTCCCTGCCAGATTTAACTGCTTTTTTACAGTGCACGTATTTCTACCCGGGATTTCCTTTACGTATTAAAACAGAGGAGTCCGTATCCTCCTTCCGGAATTTAACTACGTGCGTCCCTCGCAACCGTAGAGGAGTCCGCCCTCCTTACAGAGTTTAACTGTGTTTCATTAACAGACGATTCTGTATCATCGTTTACGGAGTTTAACTGTTTTATGATCACTTTTATCCCCTACCGGTACGCGTATATAAACAGAGGAGTCCGCACCCTCCTTACAGAGTTTAACTGCTTTGCATTAACAGACGATTCTGTATCATCGCTTGCGGAATTTAACTGTTTTATGTGATCTGATCACCACTCAGTACTGTTTACAAAGAAATTTTACTCACTGACTCGACTTCCTGTCTGTCTTCTTCGGGAAAATCTCGTCAACCAGACGATGCCAACGGTGGTCAACAATTGCAGACACGATCAATCGATCGGACCTTGGCCAAGGATTTACGTCTGGACTTGACGACCTCCGCTGGACACCTCCGGTATTGTTGAGCTCCCGGACGAGCCCCCAGTCAATGTTGGGTATTTTCTCCTCCAAACATTTTTAAAACCTTTAACAAGACAAACAGAGTCAAGAAACACCAGTGAGACAGAAAGTCAAATTTTACGCGCGGAGTGCAGTCAGGCTGTACACCAAGGCTACACTAAAGTCTGGCCTGCTTTTCCGCTCTTTTTATTAAGAGACGCCCTCATCACATAAACAAAAACTTGTCCTAAGGGTGGGGGTGATGACGTAAGACAAGTTTCTTCCCGTAACATAAACGCATACGTCAATAAGTGCAGCTGTAAGGAAGAACACTTTCTTTTACACAGGTCAGCACATCTCGTTCGTCTGTTGCAGTTATCAGCTGTTCTGCATCTGCCTGAAGTGTCCTGTCCTTCACACTCCTTCACACTAAGCACCACATCACAACAGTCAAAACGTTCTCTTACTCCCAGTCGTTAGAGGCTGCGAAAACAAAGTTATATTATAATACTAAGTACATCCAGCCCTTCATTCCCAGCTCAGATTGACCCCAGAGTGCTAAAACAAGGTTGAATAACACATACATTCTCGGGGTTAGGTGCAAACAGCACAACACCGTTTTCATAAGAAAGAAGACGAAGGTACAAATGTTTAACAGTGATAACATATATATATATATATAAAATCCTTAACATATAGATACCTAAAAAGTGTACTTAAGTACAGTAACGAAGTATTTGTACTTCGTTACTTGACACCTCTGATATATATATATATATGTGTGTATGTATATATATGTGTGTATATATGTGTGTGTATATATATATATATATATATGTGTGTATATGTGTGTGTATATATGTGTGTATATATATATATATATATATGTGTGTATATGTGAATGTGTATGTATATATGTGTGTGTGTATATATATATATATATATATATATATATGTGTGTATGTATATATATGTGTGTATATGTGTATGTATATATGTGTGTATATATATATATATATATACACACATATATATATATATATATGTGTGTATATGTGTGTGTATATATGTGTGTATATATATATATATATATATATATGTGTGTATATGTGTGTGTATATATGTGTGTATATGTGTGTGTATATATGTGTGTATATATATATATATATATATATATATATGTGTATGTATATATATGTGTGTATATATATATATATATATATATATATATATATATATATACGAGGTCTATTAGATAAGAAACAGACACTTTTATTTTTTTTTTAACTATATGGATTTGAATGATGTGCGATTACACCAATCATGCTTGAACCCTCGTGCGCATGCGTGAGTTTTTCACGCGTGTCGGTGACGTCATTTCCCTGTGGGCAGGCCTTGAGTGAGATGTGAGTCAGCCCTCTCGGCTGAATTCCTTTGTTTCACACGCTGCTCGAGACGGCGCGCGTTGCTTTATCAAAATTTTTTCTGGACCTGTGAGGAATATCCGAGTGGACACTATTCGAGAAATTTAGCTGGTTTTCGGTGAAAAGTTTAATGGCTGATGAGAGATTATGGGGTGTTTCTGTCTCTGGAAGGACTTCCCACGGAGCGGGACGTCCTGCAGCACTTCCAGGCGCCGTCGTCGGCCTGTTTCGACCTGAAAACATCCTAATTTAAGGCTTAATTCACCCAGGATGTCGTGAGAGAACAGAGAAGATTCAGAAGAGGCCGGCATGAGGACTTTATGCGGACATTCCACTGTTTAAGGACATTTTGTAATGAAAGACGTGCGCGCAAATTCACAGAGTCGTCACGGAAACGACTCGGCAAATTTGCGCGACAAGTGAGTAACTGAGAAATTGTTTAACAGCTTGGGCATGTTCCAACTTGCCCGTTAAGGTTTCCAACGGAGGTGTTTTTCCTGTCGCGACCCCCCGCGGTTGGGTCCGGCCCGACATGCGACTCTGCCCGCACGTTCTTTCATTACAAAATGTCCGTTAACAATGGAATGTACGAATAAACTCCTCATGCTGACTTCTGAAAGTTCTCTGTTCTCTGACGACTTACTGGGTCAACAGAGTGTTATGTGTCGGACGCAGCCCGGAGAACCGACCAGCGTTTGAAGGACCCAGTATAAAATAAGCAGAGCACGGTACAAAGGATAACAGAGTTTAATGAACATAACAGTGCTGTGAAAAAATATAAAAGTGCGCGGTCTGGCGTGGTGGTTTTGCGGTGCGCTCCCAGCAGCGCCAACGGTCCGGAGCCAGAACCAACCCGGACCCAAGGACCCCGCCGACACCCCCCAGGTGGCCGCGACAAACCGAGTCTGTGAAAGAAGGAATCATTATGTGAGTCCACACTCAACACACAGAGAGAACGCTCAAAGGTGCACAAACAGCAAACACTTCCTGGCTTAATTACTAATCAGCTTCCCACCCTGCAGGCATGGAACACCCAGTTCACAAAACTCCACTGCAGAGGAAGCTGATTACACGACGAACATACAGCTCAATATAATAAGGTGTGAGGGACACCACATTTACTGACTGTATAAATGTTAGTCACAAAATCTAACATACCTCAGGAAGTGTGCTGACGAGCGTGAGACCTCACCCCCTCCTCTTTCACAGACCATGCATCAAACCTGGACGTTCTCTGCATCCACTGATGATGAGATGGCTCCCGAGATGATGATCTCACCCGTCTGGTCACAAGGTCGAGTCTCTGGCAAATACACACTGTGTACTCCAGTCTTAAATGCCACCATGTTCCAATCCATGTAGATGCACCACAGCTGTGAGTCCTGTCGAGCCGCAGGTGATCAGCCTCAGGTGATCAGGGTGAGGTCCTGATAAACTCAGCTACACAGCCACTCAGTCCCAAATGCAAGCCACCTGGAAGGAAAAACAAAAGACAGGACAAAAGACAGAAACAAAAAGGCAGCCAAGCCCCCCCAGCCATACAACACAGAGCCTGAAATGTGGAAGTTTTCAACTTGAAACGGCGAGACGCTGCCGCCTCGAAGCGCAGATCACCGTCAGGCGCCGTGGGCCATCCTTAAAGCGACAGTACCAGACCAAAATCTCTCATCAGCCGTTAAAATTTTTACCGAAAACCAGCTGAATTTATCGAATGGTGTCCACTCAGTTGTGCCTTACTGCTTTTGAAAAATTTTTTATCAAACAAAGCAACAGTCTCTGAGCCATTCCTAAACAATGAAAAAAATCGACCAGAGGGTGGGCGACTCCTCGCTCAAAGACTGCCCACAGGCGAATGACGTAACCGACAGGCGTGAAAAAACTCTCGCATGCCCACGAGGGTTCAAGCATGTCTGATGTAATCACACGTGATTCAAATCCATATGGTTTTTGAAAAAAATAATAAGGTCGGATACTTTTCAAACAGACCTCGTACATGTATATACGAGGTCTGTCAATAGTTACCTGTAAGTGCTGTGACAGTTAGAAGACACCTGTGTGAAGCTAATTTATTTGCAAGAATCCCCCGCAAAGTCCCTCTGTTAAATAAAAGACATCAAATCAAATCAATTTTATTTATATAGCGCCAAATCACAACAAACAGTTGCCCCAAGGTGCTTTATATTGTAAGGCAAAGCCATACAATAATTACGTAAAAACCCCAACGGTCAAAACGACCCCCTGTGAGCAAGCACTTGGCGACAGTGGGAAGGAAAAACTCCCTTTTAACAGGAAGAAACCTCCAGCAGAACCAGGCTCAGGGAGGGGCAGTCTTCTGCTGGGACTGGTTGGGGCTGAGGGAGAGAACCAGGAAAAAGACATGCTGTGGAGGGGAGCAGAGATCGATCACTAATGATTAAATGCAGAGTGGTGCATACAGAGCAAAAAGAGAAAGAAACACTCAGTGCATCATGGGAACCCCCCAGCAGTCTACGTCTATAGCAGCATAACTAAGGGATGGTTCAGGGTCACCTGATCCAGCCCTAACTATAAGCTTTAGCAAAAAGGAAAGTTTTAAGCCTAATCTTAAAAGTAGAGAGGGTGTCTGTCTCCCTGATCTGAATTGGGAGCTGGTTCCACAGGAGAGGAGCCTGAAAGCTGAAGGCTCTGCCTCCCATTCTACTCTTACAAACCCTAGGAACTACAAGTAAGCCTGCAGTCTGAGAGCGAAGCACTCTATTGGGGTGATATGGTACTATGAGGTCCCTAAGATAAGATGGGACCTGATTATTCAAAACCTTATAAGTAAGAAGAAGAATTTTAAATTCTATTCTAGAATTAACAGGAAGCCAATGAAGAGAGGCCAATATGGGTGAGATATGCTCTCTCCTTCTAGTCCCTGTCAGTACTCTAGCTGCAGCATTTTGAATTAACTGAAGGCTTTTCAGGGAACTTTTAGGACAACCTGATAATAATGAATTACAATAGTCCAGCCTAGAGGAAATAAATGCATGAATTAGTTTTTCAGCATCACTCTGAGACAAGACCTTTCTAATTTTAGAGATATTGCGTAAATGCAAAAAAGCAGTCCTACATATTTGTTTAATATGCGCATTGAATGACATATCCTGATCAAAAATGACTCCAAGATTTCTCACAGTATTACTAGAGGTCAGGGTAATGCCATCCAGAGTAAGGATCTGGTTAGACACCATGTTTCTAAGATTTGTGGGGCCAAGTACAATAACTTCAGTTTTATCTGAGTTTAAAAGCAGGAAATTAGAGGTCATCCATGTCTTTATGTCTGTAAGACATTCCTGCAGTTTAGCTAATTGGTGTGTATCCTCTGGCTTCATGGATAGATAAAGCTGGGTATCATCTGTGTAACAATGAAAATTTAAGCAATGCCGTCTAATAATACTGCCTAAGGGAAACATGTATAAAGTGAATAAAATTGGTCCTAGCACAGAACCTTGTGGAACTCCATAATTAACCTTAGTCTGTGAAGAAGATTCCCCATTTACATGAACAAATTGTAATCTATTAGATAAATATGATTCAAACCACCGCAGCGCAGTGCCTTTAATACCTATGGCATGCTCTAATCTGTGTAATAAAATTTTATGGTCAACAGTATCAAAAGCAGCACTGAGGTCTAACAGAACAAGCACAGAGATGAGTCCACTGTCTGAGGCCATAAGAAGATCATTTGTAACCTTCACTAATGCTGTTTCTGTACTATGATGAATTCTAAAACCTGACTGAAACTCTTCAAATAGACCATTCCTCTGCAGATGATCAGTTAGCTGTTTTACAACTACCCTTTCAAGAATTTTTGAGAGAAAAGGAAGGTTGGAGATTGGCCTATAATTAGCTAAGATAGCTGGGTCAAGTGATGGCTTTTTAAGTAATGGTGTAATTACTGCCACCTTAAAAGCCTGTGGTACATAGCCAACTAATAAAGATAGACTGATCATATTTAAGATCGAAGCATTAATTAATGGTAGGGCTTCCTTGAGCAGCCTGGTAGGAATGGGGTCTAATAAACATGTTGATGGTTTGGATGAAGTAACTAATGAAAATAACTCAGACGGAACAATCGGAGAGAAAGAGTCTAACCAAATACCGGCATCACTGAAAGCAGCCAAAGATAACGATATGTCTTTGGGATGGTTATGAGTAATTTTTTCTCTAATAGTTAAAATTTTATTAGCAAAGAAACTCATGAAGTCATTACTAGTTAAAGTTAAAGGAATACTCGGCTCAATAGAGCTCTGACTCTTTGTCAGCCTGGATACAGTGCTAAAAAGAAACCTGGGGTTGTTCTTATTTTCTTCAATTAGTGATGAGTAGTAAGATGTCCTAGCTTTACGGAGGGCTTGTTTATAGAGCAACAGACTCTTTTTCCAGGCTAAGTGAAGATCTTCTAAATTAGTGAGACGCCATTTCCTCTCCAACTTACGGGTTATCTGCTTTAAGCTGCAAGTTTGTGAGTTATACCACGGAGTCAGGCACTTCTGATTTAAAGCTCTCTTTTTCAGAGGAGCTACAGCATCCAAAGTTGTCTTCAATGAGGATGTAAAACTATTGACGAGATACTCTATCTCACTTACAGAGTTTAGGTAGCTACTCTGCACTGTGTTGGTATATGGCATTAGAGAACATAAAGAAGGAATCATATCCTTAAACCTAGTTACAGCGCTTTCTGAAAGACTTCTAGTGTAATGAAACTTATTCCCCACTGCTGGGTAGTCCATCAGAGTAAATGTAAATGTTATTAAGAAATGATCAGACAGAAGGGAGTTTTCAGGGAATACTGTTAAGTCTTCAATTTCCATACCATAAGTCAGAACAAGATCTAAGATATGATTAAAGTGGTGGATGGACTCATTTACATTTTGAGTGAAACCAATTGAGTCTAATAATAGATTAAATGCAGTGTTGAGGCTGTCATTCTCAGCATCTGTGTGGATGTTAAAATCGCCCACTATAATTATCTTATCTGAGCTAAGCACTAAGTCAGACAAAAGGTCTGAAAATTCACAGAGAAACTCACAGTAACGACCAGGTGGACGATAGATAATAACAAATAAAACTGGTTTTTGGGACTTCCAATTTGGATGGACAAGACTAAGAGTCAAGCTTTCAAATGAATTAAAGCTCTGTCTAGGTTTTTGATTAATTAATAAGCTGGAATGGAAGATTGCTGCTAATCCTCCGCCTCGGCCCGTGCTATGAGCATTCTGACAGTTAGTGTGACTCGGGGGTGTTGACTCATTTAAACTAACATATTCATCCTGCTGTAACCAGGTTTCTGTAAGGCAGAATAAATCAATATGTTGATCAATTATTATATCATTTACTAACAGGGACTTAGAAGAGAGAGACCTAATGTTTAATAGACCACATTTAACTGTTTTAGTCTGTGGTGCAGTTGAAGGTGCTATATTATTTTTTCTTAAAAATTATTAAAAAAAAAATAATTATCTATGAAGCCCACCTGATTTTTTGGACACCACTCAGACAGCCAGCAATTCAAGGAGAACATGCGGCTAAACATGTCACTCCCGGTCCGATTGGGGAGGGGCCCAGAGAAAACTACAGAGTCCGACATTGTTTTTGCAAAGTTACACACCGATTCAATGTTAATTTTAGTGACCTCAGATTGGCGTAACCGGGTGTCATTGCTGCCGACGTGAATTACAATCTTACCAAATTTACGCTTAGCCTTAGCCAGAAGACATTTGACTATGGTCGCTGGTGTCGCTAACTTCACATTTTCAAAACAGAGTCGCCAATAACCAGAGTTTGTTCCTCGGCGGGTGTGTCGCCGAGTGGGGAAAAATGGTTAGAGATGTGAACGGGTTGGGGGTGTACACGAGGCTTCTGTTTAGGACTACGCTTCCTCCTCACAGTAACCCAGTCGGCCTGCTTTCCCGGCTGCTCGGGATCCGCTGGGGGGGCAGCTAACGGCGGCTAAGCTACCTTGGTCCGCACCGACTACAGGGGCCTGGCTAGCTGTAGGATTTTCCACGGTGCGGAGCCGAGTCTCCAATTCACCCAGCCTGGCCTCCAAAGCTACGAATAAGCTACACTTATTACAAGTACCATTACTGCTAAAGGAGGCCGAGGAATAACTAAACGTTTTACACCCAGAGCAGAAAAGTGCAGGAGAGACAGGAGAAGCCGCCATATATATATATATATATATATATATATATGTGTGTGTGTGTGCGCGCGTATACATGTATATATATGTGTGTATATACATGTATATATATATATATATATGTGTGTGTATATATATATATATGTGTGTGTATACATGTATATATGTATATATGTGTGTATATATATATATATGTGTGTGTGTGTATATACATATATGTGTGTGTGTGTGTGCAAAAATCTATTATTTAAAATAATTCTGATAAAAAAAAAAAAGGATTTCATCCCCATTTTGGAATAAGGCTGTATCATTTAAAAAAATGTGGAAAATGTGTAGTGCTGTGAAACTTTACAGACGCACTGTATTTATGGTGACAGACCTAATTATAACAACAAAATGTAATAATGCATTACCATGTTTTTGATCATTCATCCCCCCCCCCGCCATCACAATTCAATTTATTTCATTTACATAGCGCCAAATCACAAGGTTGCCTTAAGGCGCTTCACACAAGCAAGGTCTAACCTTACTAACCCCCAGAGCAACAGTGGTAAGGAAAAACTCTCTGTGAGGAAGAAACCTCAAGCAGACCAGACTCAGAGAGGTGACCCACTGCTTAGGGCATTGTAACAGAAGTTTTACAAAGCTGAAGAAACAGAAAACAGGAAATCAAAACAACATACCATAATAACAAAAGAATATGTATTTGATGAGAAGTCCACACAGGGGGTTATGGTACAGGCAGCGGTCATCCAGCACTCCTCATGCTTTCAGTGGGCCTGTTCCCACGGCAATGTCCATTTCAAATACAGACCGTAGTGTGCAGTCTGTCAATCCAGCACCCTGTCTTCAGTTGTCGTCCTGCTATCCATACCTTGGACAGAGAGAAAAAAACAGTGCAGAATCAGTCTACGCCTAAGGTATAATTCATCAGCATTAAATTGACAGGAAAGCAGAGAAAATGCTAAGGTGATCGCCAGCTGCGAACCCTAACCCAGCCACTAGCCCTAAGCTTCACTAACAGAACCAAAATTTAGATAAAGTTGAGGCCGAGGTCTGTTCTGTTATTAATAAAATGAAGGGTAAACAGCATAGTAACATATTATGCCAGTATGCTGCCATACACAAGGAAAATAAGTGCGTCTTAAGTCTGGACTTGAAAGTCTCTACAGAATCTGTTTTATTGATGCAGGGAGATCATTCCACAGAACAGGGGCACGATAAGAGAAAGTTTTGTGACGCACAGGCTTCTTATTCACCCTAGGGAAACAAAGCAGTCCTGCACCCTGAGAACGCAGAGTCGAGCCGGTACGTAAGGTTTAATTAGGTCAGCAAAGTAGGGAGGTGCTAGTCCATGAACAATTTTATTGACTAGTAGCAGAACATTAAAATCTGATTTCACTGGGACAGGAAGCCAGTGAAGAGACGCCAAAATGGGTGTGATGTGGTCGAATTTTCTGCTTCGTGTGAAAAGGCTGGCAGCAGCATTTTGAACCACCTGGAGACCCCTAATGCTGGACTGCAGTAAACCAGAAAATAGAACATTGCAGTCGCCCATTATAGAACGTCACCTTAATGACATTCTGGGTCAGTTGGCCCAGGTGGATCTTTGTGGGTTTAGGAGGAGGGGTCCTTGGTCTTTGTTCCCAATCTTCTTTCTTTGCCGATTTGGACCTAAGCAGACATACCGTTAATTCGATCCTTTATGGCCTTAAGAGTATTTGCCAGATTAACTTTTACTGGGTCCATCAATAATAACCTTTAATAATTCAAAGAACTGCTTCATAACAAACAGTTGTGTACTTAAAGCGTGGGCGTCATATCTTGTTGTGGCACTGATGGCTTGAGATTGATGAGGAGGAAGATGAGGAGTGGGAGCTGGATGAGCCTGAGTGGCTGGAGGCAGAGGAGGAGGAGCCTGAGCTGAAAACACAGAACACGCTCTGCAGTTAACTGAGCATTTGTTTGTGTTTGAGTCTTTCTTCCTGCAAGTCATCAGGTATTGATTTTCCCAGTCTCATCTGAAATCTTCCAGATGATGAGATGTTGCTGATATCAGATGAAAGCAGATTATGTTGATGTGTTGACATTTTAAAGTTGTCCAGCCTAATTTTTAAGATTTAAGTCATAAAACGAATTTTCTTTGGCACCACTATAATTTATTAGTCTTAAAATATCCTGCCTCACTGCAGGGGTAGGCTCCAGCCCCCCGTGACCCTTCACTGGAGTAAGCGGTTGAAGATGAGCGAGTGAGTCTTTAAATAGAGGATTTATAATATTACATCACCAGTATGATTAAAATTTGTGTGGTCTCGAGGATAAATATTTCCCCTGAAGGAAAAAAATTTAAAAGAACAGACTGCTTTGAACTACTTACAGTAGTGACCCCTGCAGTCTGTGACAGGGACATCATAGATCACGTGTGGACTTCTCCGCCTGGTCTGGTTCTGAAACCCTCCTGTCCTGTGCACTGGCAACATTTCCTGTATATTCATTTTGTAAATTGTTTTATAATTTGTGTCTGTATCATGGTCCAAGCAGAGGGTCGCCTCTTTGAGTCTGGTCTGCTTGAGGTTTCTTCCTCAGATCATCAAAGGGAGTTTTTTCTTACCACTGTTGGCTGTGTTCTTGCTCCGGGGGTTGGTAAGGTTAGACCTTACTTATGTGAAGCGCCTTGAGGCAAGTTTGTTGTGATTTGGTGCTATATAAATGAAAATAAATGAATTAAATTCTCCAACTTGCATGACAGATGCTGGGAAGCACACGGTGACAGCCAATCAGAGTAGAGAGGCATGGTGATGTCAGTTGGCTGCTCGTCCCCCCCCAAAAAACAAACAAAAACAAAACAACAACAAAAAAACAACAACAGTGGTATGTTTCCCACTGTGTTACATCACTGTCCCTGCTTTTTTGAAACCTGTTGCAGGCATCCATTTAAAAATGAGCAAATATTTGCACAAAAACAACAAAGTTTATCAGTTTGAACATTAAATATCTTGTCTTTGTGGTGTATTCAATTGAATATAGGTTGAAGAGGATTTGAAAATCAGTGTTCTGGTTTTATTTACATTTTACACAACGTCCCAACTTCACTGGAATTGGGGTTTGTGTGTTATTCCTGATAAACAGCAGGTCACATGTTCACTGGTATTTGTTCACCTCCAGGCTGCTCTAACAGCCCCGTTTGTGTATCTTCAAAATGAAATTGACACTCTCTAACAACACAGATTACACCAAGGTCATAGGTCTAAGATCAAGGTCACAACAGAGGTCATCATGTAAAATCCATTGATCATACAACAGGAAGCACTAGATGAGATTTTAAATGTATTTTTTTTTCCTGCAGACTTCTGAGGCTAACAAACGTGTCAGATCTCTGACGTCAAGGAGACGTGATGACGTCAAACCAAACATAAATAAAGTAAAAATCAACGGCTGGCAGCGACACACTCCAGTTATCCCTGTTTCTGAGTGTAAAAAACAAAAACTCGTCCGTTCCATGAAGCTAACTGTTAGCATTAGCGCGCGAGCTAACGTGTACATGCACATGTAAACATTTAAAGAGCACACACACAAACCGTCCAAACGCAAATCACTGCAAAGATTAAAGCCTCTTGAGACGCGGAAGCTGCGTTTATACACACACACACATATATATATATATATATATATATATATATATATATCTAAAAATGCTGAACAAAAACACCGACTTGACACCGATGACGCAATAAGACGCCGCACAGCGAGCCAATCAGAAGCACAGTTCAAGACTACGCAGAAAGCAAAGGGCCACGTGTGTCACTTTTATTCCCTCAGTTCAGACTTCAGGAACGAAGAACAGAACATCAGAACAGGATTCGATTTCCCCGCTGCTTTGACACTTTGGTCATTTGTCAGAGGTCGGACGAAGTCACTGTCAAGACATGAATCGGCAGACTCGAGACTTAACTCGAGACTTAACTCGAGACTTGACTTGAGACTTGACTTGAAACTTGACTTGAGACTTAACTCGAGACTTGACTTGAGACTTGACTTGAAACTTGACTTGAGACTTGACTTGAGACTTGACTTGAGACTTGACTTGAGACTTAACTCGAGACTTGACTTGAGACTTGACTTGAAACTTGACTTGAGACTTAACTCGAGACTTGACTTGAGACTTGACTTGAAACTTGACTTGAGACTTGACTTGAGACTTGACTTGAGACTTGACTCGAGACTTGACTTGAGACTTGACTTGAGACTTGACTTGAGACTTAACTCGAGACTTGACTTGAGACTTGACTTGAAACTTGACTTGAGACTTGACTTGAGACTTGACTTGAAACTTGACTTGAGACTTGACTTGAGACTTGACTTGAGACTTGACTTGAGACTTAACTCGAGACTTGACTTGAGACTTGACTTGAGACTTGACTTGAGACTTGACTTGAGACTTAACTCGAGACTTGACTTGAGACTTGACTTGAGACTTGCCGATTCCTGACTTGCTGGTGACTTTGTCCCACCTCTGTCATTTGTTCAGAGGCTCAAATCCAGTACATATTATTTTCATAATGGATCAATTGATTATTTTCTTGATTAGTTGTTACATCCATAAAATGTTTGAAAATTGTGACATATGTCGACATTTTCCCACAATCACAACTTCAAATGTCTTTTTGTGTTCATGGACCAAAGGTATTCAGTTTACTGCCAGATTAGGGATAAAACAGCTTGTAAAAATAAATAAAAAATAAAGCAGAAAACTATGAATCCAGGGGTGGATCCAGGGTTTTTGATGGCAGGGGTCTGATTCATAGACATTATAAAGAGTACAGGGCGGGCCAATAAAATGTTACCACTTTTTGATTGTACACAAGTTTTTGAAATGAGATTCGAAAATTTTTTTACAGACTTGTAACAGAAGCATCAAATTAACATTTGATACCAAAGGTTTCCCACTTTGTCTCTTGTTTTCTGCACAGTTCAATAACTGATGACATGTTCAATCCACACTCCTCTTCTTTGGATTACAAAAATGGTAACATTTTGTTTGCCCACCCTGTAGACGCCACATTGGTTGCTGAGGTGCAAGAAATGCAGCCGCATGTTGCAGCGGTCATCATAGTGATTCCATCATAAAGCACAGTGAAGGTTTGATTTTTATTTTTTAATCTTTCTATAATAAAGTTGCTTTGTTCTTTTCTCTGTTTTGTAAAGTGTCTTTGAGCACGGTGTAAAGTGCTATGGAAATATAAAGTAAGTCCCTTCAGCTGCACTCGGGGTCGCCACAGCAAACCAAGGTGGATCTGCATGTTGGACTGGCACAAGATTAACACCGGATGCCCTTCCTGACACAACTCCACATTACATTACATTGAGAGGTGGCAGGGGTGGGATCTGAACCAGGAACCTGCCGCACTGAAACCAAGTGCACTGCCCACTTGGTCACGTCCCTGCCTAAAGCACTATATAAATATAACTTTGCATTATTATTATTAGCAGTGTTATAATATGGTGCAGAGAGTTTTGTGTACACACTCCTCTTTTAGGGCTTTTAGCTAGAAAACCTTTACGAGCACGCTTGTACGTGTGTAACTATGATTTGGGGCAGGACGTCATTTTCTTGCATTAATTTGACAATTTACATTTACATTACATTTTATTTTCTCTGTGTTTGGTCTCTATCTGACCTGATATGAAGTAAATTAATATATATATATATATATATATATATATATATATATATATATATATATATATATATATATGTGTGTGTGTGTGTGTGTGTGTGCGCGTGCGTGTATATCTTTCCCATTGTTTGGGGGGGTGGGGTGGCGGGGTTGGTGAATGGATTCTCCCCTCCCCATCTCTCTCCTGGATGCACCCCTGGGTTACGTAAATGCAGTGGTCATATGTGCAACTGCAGTGGCTGATTTGCGCCAGTTTGTCCTGACAGCCAAAACTGAGGGCATAAAAAAACGTCAGAAACTGGACCGGTTTCTGCAGTAGATCAGTTTCTCTTTCAGTGTTCCAGCTGAATATCGAGAACCTGTTTGTGGTTTAGTCGACCTATAGTCAAAACTATAGTTTGTGTGAGGCTGTTAAACATTTAATGAACTATTCAAGCTAGAACTAGCAAAAAGAACCTTTTGGTATTCGTGGACAGTATCAGATGGAGAGAAGGTCTCATCTCAGGATGCAGGTGACATCTGGAGGCCGCGATCCCTCAGCGGAGGCATCTGGTGGACGTGCCACAGTTCTGGCTCTGACTGTGTGCTGTGCTGCTATTGGAGGCACCTTTGAGTACGGGTACAACCTCTCCATCATCAACGCTCCCACCACCTACATCCAGACCTTCATCAATGACACCTACCTGGAGCGTTGGGGAGCGGGCTTAGACACCCCGCAGGTGACGCTCATATGGACTTTCATTGTGTCAGCCTTCTCTCTGGGTGGTTTGCTGGGGGCCTTGATCGCGGGTCCAATGGCAGTCCACTTTGGTCGGAAGACCTCGCTGCTGATTAACAATGCCTTCTTGTTTGCTGGCGCCGTGCTGGTGTTGACCAGTCGGCTGGCAAATGCCTTTGAGATGATCATCCTTGCACGGTTTCTAGTGGGAATCAACTCAGGTGTCAGTATGAACATCCAGCCTATGTACTTTGGAGAAAGCGCCCCCAAACATCTCCGAGGCGCTGTTGCCTTTTCCTCTGCTGTTTTCACAGCATTTGGGATTTTCTTGGGTCAGGTTGTCGGACTCACTGAGGTGTTGGGCACTGAACCGCTTTGGCCGTACTTACTTGCTAGCAATGCTTTGCCAGGGATTATCCAGCTGCTTACGCTACCCTGGTTGCCTGAAAGCCCAAGATATTTACTGATCGACCGGGGCGATAGAGATGCCTGCGTCCAGGTGCTCAGGAGGCTTCGTGGTGGGCAGGTTCCTGTCATGGAAATGCAGGAGTTGCTTCATGAGCAAGACCAGCTAAAGTCTGCAGCATTTATATCTGGATCCTCTGCTTCTCGCAAGACGCCCTGGTCCCTGTTTAAGGATCGTGACATGCGATGCCAGCTAAGAACTGTAATGGCTGCCAGCAGTGCCATGATGCTCTGTGGCAATGACTCCATCTACTTCTATGCTTCATATATCTTTCTCGAAGCAGGGATCCCCCCATCCAAAATCCAGTATGCCACCATCGGGACAGGGGCATCTGAGTTCACTGCTTCCTTACTCAGTAATCTGCTGATTGAACATGTGGGTCGCAGGTACCTTTTGCTGGGTGGATACACGCTGATGTCTTGCTGGTCAGTGGTCTTCACCATCGCGCTCGTACTCCAGAGCCGAGGGGTGACAGGTATGCCCTATCTCAGCATGGCATGTGTCTTCGCCTACATCCTTAGCTTTGGCCTCGGCCCTGCAGGGGTGACGGGGATCCTACCAGCTGAGATCTTTGATCATGCAGCTAGACCAGCAGCATACATGGTTGCCGGCTCCCTAATGTGGATTAGCTTGTTCTTCGTTGGAATGTTGTTCCCATTCATTGTCAGCAGCCTGGGAAACTTCTGTTTCCTGCCCTTCTTAGCTGTATGTTTGGTGTCTTCTTTATTTTTGGGCTTCACTCTGCCAGAGACTAAGGGCAAAACACTAGCTGAGATCACTGCCGAGTTTGATGGAAAGAATGGAAGGAATAATGAAAGGCTGGACAATCAGGCAGAGGAGACCAGGAATGGAAAGTACCAATTGGGCAACACCTGTTCCATCACTTCCCTCACGCAGCATCCTGATGAAAGCACAGAATGTGAAGTTTGATATCAGCAGTCAAGGTGGAAAATAGCTGAGGTAGCATCAACTGTCAGAAATGGGCAGTTTACCCAGCAGATGCAATATGAAGATAAGTGAATGTTCTATTTATGTATGTTAATCGATTGAGGATGTTTGTATCTGTTCATTGGGGTGGAGAGAACACCGGCATGCTGCTTAAAAAGAAAAATAGTTCATTAAGGTCAGCTCAAGGAAATGTTAGAGTACTTATGTTGACTTGGATTAATTTGTAGAGCCCAACTGATATACCGGCTGACAGAACAATACTGGCCAATTTGAGCCTTTCAGGAACATATCAGTATTAGCATTATTTTTTGCCAATATGGAAACTCTTATTTTATCGAATTAACAATGCAGAAAATCACTTTGGCTGTTGGAAATGATCATTACATGATATGTCCAGCAGAGGGCGCACTGACAGCATTATTTTAAATGCTGTCAAGCATGGCTGGGACCCCCATCACCCCTTAGTGACATTAGCTTCAAGAGACAGAGGAAAAGGGACCATCTACCATTCATGTTCAATCAGAGTGATGTTTTACAGCCACTATGACGCCCGGTCAGCAGAAACAATTTAGACGAGAAGTCTGTTTTATGCAAACACTGAGCGAAGCGTGACGTATGTTGGTTGGGTGTTGGTTATGTTTAAACTGTAAAAAACATCAATGAAACTTCTTTTGCGTAAGTGTTTGATAATGAAATGATCCACTGCATTTTTTACATATATATCAGCAGATATATTAACATTGTACATTTTCTACTCCCTAGTATCTGTTCCCCAAAAAGTCAGTATCAGTCGGCCTCTGCTAATTTGTCCACAGCGTTCTCAGAGGTGGTATCAGAATGTTGTTTCAAAGGAACACCTTTGTTATCTATAATCTGCAAAGCAGAACCCCAAATCATCACATTTTTAGTCCTATGACATTGTTTTTGTTGTGAAACAAAGTAAACACACATCGTTTAATTCAAGGCAGAGTCGACATTGTGGAACTGAAAACTGTGATCCTGTGTACGCGCATCACGTGAGGTCAAAGGTCATTTCCAGTCATTTCAAAACCTTCTGCAGATGGCTTTAAAAAGAAAAGAATATATTCATTATGGATTTCCCCCAAATAAATATGTTCTTGTCATTAAAATGAGCTGTTATTTTGGAACACATTTCAGAAATAAGCTGGCATTATAATGTTTGGATTTTAACAGAAAGTAAAGTTTGTCAGTTTGGTTTAAGGTTTGAGGGATGACTGAGGGACACATTTTGTCACTGGATTTTACATGAAAGAATAAAGGTGGAACCAAAACTGTTTTTGAATTAAATCAACGTTATTAAAATGTGAATTGCGAACAACACTGTCAAAACAAAAAGGCCTTAAACATATTTAAAATGTGAACGACGATCTGATTATCTGTGTGTTTGATCATTTGGTCAAAAACTGAAGTTGAGGTGATCAGGTGATCAAGTTAGTACTTTGTTGTGCGTTATTTATTTGAAACGCCACAGAAAGCAATGTTGTTTATACGACGTAAAAGGTACCAAATATTTCTCCAAATCAACAGAGGAACCAATCAAAAAGAGTCAACGTGACCTCAATCAGCTGTTTTTGCACTTTGTTCCTTTTAATCAACATTTGTAAATCGTTTAGTTGTTTGGTCCATAAAATGTCAGCAAATGGTGAAAAATGTTGATGAGTGGCTCCTCAAAGCCAAGATGACCACAACCCAAAGATATTCATGTTATCGTGTGAGAGAAGTAATGAAACCAGAAACTATTGACATTTAAGAAGCTATCACAAAATATGGACTTTTTTTAAAAACACAAAACAAATCAAAAACTACCATATATTTCAGAGTATAAGTCACACCTTTTTTCCTGTATTTTCAGCTCTTTAAATTGGGATTTTTGTGCATTGTTGTCCTTTATTGTTATTATCGACATTTATTCTTTTGTTATTAGAATTTTTGAGTGCTTTGATTCCTGTGAAAGTTTGACATACATACTCGTAATTATTACTGTGAATATTGAATGTGATGTTTCATTGTACTCGTATAAGTCGCACGACCCTCCATACCAGTAAAAAACCAAAACAAGACTTATACTCGGGAAAATATTGCATTTAAAATGATTAATCAATTCTGAAAATAGTTGCTGTTTAATTTAATAGTTGATTCATTATCTGGGTTTTTTTATATAGTGTGTGTTTTTGTTTATTTACTAATTCCTGTGACGTCACACGTTCACTCACTGGAGACTGTTTAACCACCAACATTAATATCTTACCTCATGCAGTCGTACATTAGTTTTCTTTCTCTTGTGTAAGATGCAAACTTAAATTTCAGGTAACTTAAATGCTGAAGTTGTAAACTTGCTGTAACTGCTGAATATAAATGATTTATAAAGTGGTGCTTCTGAAAACATGGTTTAATTTGAGAACCAGCTGAAACAATTCCAGGTACTGTACTGATAAATGCAGCTTCTCAAAGTAGCCAGTAGATGTCAGTGTTGACATACTTTACTTGTGTTCTCTTCTGTGCTAAATATACGAGGTCTATTAGAAAAGTATCCTACCTTTTTATTTTTTTTTTTTAAAACTATATGGATTTGATTCAATATGTTTTTACATCAGACATGCTTGAACCTTCGTGCGCATGCGTGAGTTTTTCCACGCCTGTCGGTGATATCATTCGCCTGTGAGCACGCCTTGTGGGAGGAGTGGTCCAGCCCCTCGTCGGAATTCCTTTGTCTGAGAAGTTGCTGAGACTGGCGCTGTGCTTCATCAAAATTTTTTCCAAAACTGTGAGGCACATCCGAGTGGACACCATTCAACAAATTAAGCTGGTTTTCGGTGAAAATTTTAACGGCTGATGAGAGATTTTGGATTGTTTCTATCGCTTTAAGGACTTCCCACAGAGCGGGACGTCGCGCAGTGCTCTGAGGCGACGTCGTCATCCTGTTTCAAGCTGAAAACCTCCAAATTTAAGCCTCTGTTGACCCAGGACGTCGTGAGAGAACAGAGAACTTTTAGAAGAGGTCGGAATCAGCAGTTTATCCGGACATTCCACTGTTAAAGGAGATTTTTTTAATGAAAGACGTGCGGACAGATTGGCGCGTCGGCTCGCAGCCAGCGCAGCGCACCCGCCACAGGAAAAACACCTCCGTGTTGATAGCCATTTGTAAAATCCAGGCGGCTTTTGGTGGCTTTCAGTTGAGTGAGTATCTGAGAAATTGTTTAACAGCAGGGTATGTTCCAACTTGTCCTTAAGGCTTCCAACGGAGGGTGTTTTTCCTGTGGCGGGCGCGCTGTGCCAGCTGCGAGCCGACGCGCCAATCCGTCCGCACGTCTTTCATTAAAAAAATCTTTAACAGTGGAATGTCCGGATAAACTGCTGATTCCGACCTCTTCTGAAAGTTCTCTGTTCTCTCACAACGTCCCGGGTCAACAGAGGCTTAAATTTGGAGGTTTTCAGCTTGAAACAGGATGACAATGTCACCTCGGAGTGCTGCGCAACGTCCCGCTCCGTGGGAAGTCCTTACAACAATAGAAACAATCCAAAATCTCTCATCAGCTGTTAAAATTTTCATCGAAAACCAGCTTAATTTGTCGAATGGTGTCCACTCGGATGTGCCTCACAGTTTTGGAAAAAATTTTGATGAAGCACAGCGCCAGTCTCTCAGCAACTTCTCAGACAAAGGAATTCCGACGAGGGGGCTGGACCACTCCTCCCACAAGGCGTGCTCACAGGCGAATGACATCACCGACAGGCGTGAAAAAACTCTTGCATGCCCACGAGGGTTCAAGCTTGGCTGATGTAATCACACGTGATTCAAATCCATATGGTTTTTTAAAAAATAATAAGGTCGGATACTTTTCTAATAGACCTCGTAAATACAATAAAATATATCACAGAGCCAAAGATGGCACTTTTAAAATGCAGGAGCTGTTAGCTCGCACATATTTGCCTTCCCAGAATAACTGCACTTAAATTATTCAGGATTTACTGCTTTATATGAAAGATTATCACTGAAAATAATTACAGATATATTGTTGTAGCAGTACAGTTGTATGTAAAAGTTTGGGCCCCCGATGATTTCCATGATTTTCCTTTATAAATCATTGATTGTCTGGATCAGAAATTTCAGTTAAATATATCATATAGCAGACAAACACACTATTTAAGAAGTGAAATGAAGTTTTGTAGGATTTACAGAAAGTGTGCAATAATTATTCTAAGCCCTTGATGCCTTTCAAAGCATGTTCCGAATGCAGGCTGTTTTGTATTCAATGAAATTATTTATTTTAATGAAATACTGCTTATTTATTCGGTTATATATGCACTTGTAAAATATTACCATATGCAACAATGAAAAATAAAAGCTGATTATGTTGATTCAGCTGATTTTGTTTCTCTGAACTGAACTTTATAGTCTGTTTCTGTACACTTAAAGGTGTCATGTTATGATAGAACCAAGTGGTGCTGAAAAGTTGAATTGTGCCGTTTCATCGCTTTAGCCTGCCACAAGGCCGACAGCAATGCTGCACGTCAGTGCCATATTCACCAGCGTGCGCAGCCAGTTGCGCTTTTGCAAACCTGCTCTGTGTCACCAGTTAGTCTACTGATTGTTTTCTTAATCGATTTCTCAATTAAAATGTCACAAAATGGTTACAGATGTTAATCAGTGTTACCCCGATATTTACTGATAGATAGGAGTTTAAGCAGCAAGTAAAATAAAACCAGAAAATATTCACTTTTAAGAAGCGGAGACAAAAGAATTTGGATATTTAAAAAAAAAAATCACAATAGTTGTCGATTGGAGTGTGAGCTCAACAGATGGACTGGGACAACAACTGGTGTTTTACAGACACTGTACTGGACCGTCGTGGTGAAGAAGGAACTGAGTCAGAAGGCGAGACTCTTAATTTATTAGTCGATGTACATGCCTATCCTTGCTCACGTCATGAACTTTGGGTGATGACTGACAAAATTAGATCGAGGATACAAGTGGCAAAAATGAGGTTTCTCTGTGGAGTATTTGGGCTTACAGTCCTGGACAGGGTGAGAAGCTCAACTATCTGGGAGGGACTCTGAGTAGAGCCACTACTTCTTCACACTGCAAGGAGCCAGCTGAGGTGGTTTGGACATCTGATGATCATGCCCCTTCCTGGTCTCCCTAGAGAGGGATTATGTTTCCAGTTCATTTTCAGAACGCTTCGGGTTACAGAACATGGCTGAGGATAGGGAAGTGTGGGATGAGCCGCTTGGTTTGCTGCCACTATGACCAGGAACTGGATAAGCATCAGAAAAAGAACAAATAGTTGTTGATTAATTTAATAGTTGATTCATTGTTTTATCTGTAAAATAGTCACGATTACTGATGGAGCCACTGAATCAGATGCTGATTGGCTGAGAGCTGCTACATCATCGCAATGGCATCATCACATGAACAGGCTGACGTTGAAAAAAAATCAATTTGCGTGTTAAACAAGACTCCATCACCAATTCATACATAACTGAACACAACTCGAACGCTCACAGGTTTTGTTGAAGCTTTCATCTGATGGTCACAGTCAAAAGGCATGTTACAGTCAGCAGTTGGTTGTTGTGTCTGACTCCTGTGGAGGAGGTCCGGAGTCCAGTCATCAATGTGACACACAGTCCAACAAAGCAAAGAAGTGAGAGAGAAAGAGGGGGTCATAAATAAGCAGAGCGACAAAGTGCACGCCGCCCTGGAGATGTTTCAGACTCTGAGCAGGAACACGGTGCCCTGGCTGCATGCCGCGCTGCACCTGGTAATTTATTAAATTTGACAGAAGCACATTATTGCAAGTCACACTCTGCCAGCTCCCGTTAAAGATAAAACTCAGAGATGCCCTGAAGGTCCGTGCAGACAACACACAGTAATAATATGTCTGAACGAAAGGAATCACAAAATATCAGCACACGTCAGAGGTTCTTCACCCTGGTATGATCTGGTAATGATTTCAGGTGTGTTCAGATTGAGTAAATAACCTCAAAATGATATCCAGAGTTTCATGCCCAGGAGACTAGAAATGGTTTAAGATTTAATCCTCAGTGATGTTGTACAGAATGTTGGAACAGTCTTTGGGGTGAGGTACTGGTTCTGAGGGCTGGTTCTGGTTCTAAGGGCGAAGAGGTATGTTGATCTCGAATGCTGCCAGGGTGAAGCATAACCCAGGTGTAAGGCAAGGACCAACTGGTGGAGTGGAGGGGGTAGTGTTTCAGTTCAGCAACTGCAAGCAGCAG
This sequence comes from Thalassophryne amazonica, assembly GCF_902500255.1. Lineage (NCBI taxonomy): Eukaryota > Metazoa > Chordata > Actinopteri > Batrachoidiformes > Batrachoididae > Thalassophryne > Thalassophryne amazonica. The sequence continues at coordinate 72,883,614 of NC_047120.1, forward strand.
AGCAGCGAGTTAGAATTGATATTTTAAAATAATGTGTATATTTCCTATTGCTCACGACTGAAAGAAAGGTTTGAAAGCTGAGTGTTCCTGGTAGAAGTTACACCGCATTTCTTTAAGTTTAGTGAGTTTGGTTAAAATCTGGTCCAACAGTTGTTGATATTCCAGAAGTAGAGCTCCTTTGAATGTTGCCTTTCTGTTAATGAAATGAGAATGAAATTGCTGTGTAATTCTGTTTATTTGCTTTTATAAACCTCTGTTTTTACTCCTCAGTCTGATATCCCCAAACAGACCGAGCAAGCGAGGTTAATAATGCTTCAATCTACAGATTCTTATGGGATTCTTCCACAGAGCGCCGTTCCTTCCAGTTTCTGCATAAAAAAAAAAAATTGGGGCATGTTTTGCAGCATCACAATAACTTTTTGATCCATCTTTGTTATTCTTGAACAAACTTGGTATATGTAGTAGTTATGACCATCATCGGCACCAGTAATCAGGATCAAATTTCTTAACGTTTCATCCCGTTTTTGCACTTGCTCTTGGATTGTGGGTGTCCGTAGTAGACCAGCGCCCTGTGGAATAACCCTGTTAGGAAGACAGTCCCTTCATTTATCATCTTTATAACAGCACAGGAATTCAACTACTGTTTAATATCATCATGTCAATACTGGGAAAACAATCAAGCATTATTGTAGTAATTATCACAAAAGTGAGCAAACATTGCAGAGGAAACTCAACCATGTTATCATAGTAATACTACTCCCAACCCCCCCATGGTAAACCCATTGTTTGTGGCCATTACATTGGGCTTCCTTTAAGTCCACAAACTTGAACATGTCCTTGATCCCACACTTTCCTTCCTCCCATGTTATTTCTGTCAACATTCCAACCTCAGTCCCAAACCGTAAAAACTAGAATCTGTTGTGAAAGTGTAGTGACACGGACCCACAACAGGGGGCGCAAATGAACGGTCAATAGATGAGCCAAAAAAATAACAATGTAATGTTGTGAAGGAGCACAACGAACATACAGACAATCTCAGAATATGATTACAGTCAATCCACAAAGGTGACATGTGGGCAGGCTCAAGGATAGAAGATGTCTGTCCTGAGAAGAGCCGGAACCACACGATTTCCGCCGCCACCGAACCTGGTGAATACTGGAGCCGCCAAGTCCCGAATTCCCAGGTGATCACCGTCCCCGACTGTCAGATCTGGTACTGCTGGCGAAGAACAAAGACAGTCAAGTGTGGGTGTGTGTACACCCCGTAACAACAACGGTGGGAATGCCACCTCCACCTCTCACTCAATATTCTGTAGCGTACCGCAGTGATTCCTCAGGGGAAAAGAGTGCCGTCCTGCACTCACTCAGCTTCCACAGAAAGAGGAACCGGTATTCCTGCAAACACTCACAATATACAGATATATTGCAAAACACAAACGGCTGAGTCTATTACCTCCAAAGAAGTACGATATCTCGGCAACGAGGTGGAGATGACGTCTGGTCTTTATGGAGTGAGATGATGTAGAGTAGATGGGTGACAGCTGTCAAGAGATAATGAGTGACAGCTGTCACCCCTGGCTGTGTCCGTGGCGGCAGCGCCCTCTCGTGCCTGAAACCCGCACTTCAGGCAGGGCGCCCACTGGTGGTGGGCCAGCAGTACCTCCTCTTCTGGCGGCCCACACAACAGGACCCCCCCCTCGACCAGGCTTGTTCGGGTGACGGTGGTAGAAGTCGGCCAGGAGGGCCGGATCCAGGATGAAGCTCCTCTTCACCCAGGAGCGTTCTTCGGGTCCATACCCCTCCCAGTCCACCAAGTACTGGAACCCCCGGCCCATCCGACGGACGTCCAGGAGCCGGCGCACCGTCCAAGCCGGCTCCCCGTCGATGATCCGAGCAGGAGGCGGCGCCGGTCCGGGAGCACAGAGGGGTGAGGTGTGGTGAGGTTTGATCCGTGACACGTGAAAAACCGGGTGGATCCGCAGTGAAGCCGGGAATTGGAGCTTCACTGCGGCAGGACTGAGGACTTTGAGGATCTTGAATGGTCCGATATATCTGTCCTTAAGTTTCGGGGAGTCCACCTAGAGGGGGATGTCCTTCGTGGAAAGCCACACCTCCTGCCCGGGCTGGTATGCAGGGGCCGGGGATCGCCAGCGGTCTGCATGGGTCTTCGCCCTCATCCGGGCCTTCAACAAGGCAGAACGGGCGGAGCACCACACCCGACGGCACTTCTGCAGGTGGGCCTGGACCGAGGGCACACCGACCTCTCCCTCCACCACGGGAAACAACGGGGGCTGATACCCCAGACACACCTCAAATGGGGAGAGGCCGGTGGCAGAGGACACCTGGCTGTTATGTGCATACTCGATCCAGGCCAGATGTTTACTCCAGGCCGTCGGGTGTGCGGACGTCACACAGCGCAGAGCTTGCTCCAATTCCTGATTGGCCCGTTCTGCTTGTCCATTGGTCTGTGGATGATACCCGGACGAGAGGCTCACAGTAGCCATGATCAGAGACGATGTCGATGGGTATCCCATGCAGACGGACGACGTGGTGGACCAGGAGGTCTGCTGTCTCCTGGGCTGTTGGGAGCTTCGGGAGGGCCACGAAGTGGGCCACCTTGGAGAATCGGTCCACTATCGTGAAGATGGTGGTGTTGCCCTGGGACGGCGGGAGGCCCGTGACGAAATCCAGGCCGATGTGGGACCAGGGGCGATGAGGCACAGGTAGCGGCTGGAGAAGTCCTTGGGACCTTTTATGGTCTGCCTTGCCCCTGGCACAGGTGGTGCAGGCCTGGATGTACTCCCGGACATCGGCCTCCATAGACGCCCACCAGAAGCGCTGCCGGACAACTGCCACGGTCCTTCGCACCCCTGGATGACAGGAGAGCTTGGAACCGTGACAGAAGTCCAAGACTGCAGCTCTGGCCTCTGGTGGGACGTCCAAACGGTTCTTCGGTCCTGTTCCTGGGTCCGGACTCCGTGCCAGGGCCTCCCGGACGATCTTCTCCACGTCCCAGGTGAGGGTGGCCACGATAGTGGACTCAGGCAGGATGGGATCCGGTGGATCCGACAGTGCGGTTTTGACCTCCTCTTCGTGTACCCGGGACAAGGCATCTGACCTCTGGTTCTTGGTCCCGGGGCGATAGGTGATCCGGAAGTCAAAACGCACGAAGAACAGTGACCAGCGGGCTTGCCTGGGGTTCAGCCGCTTGGCGGTCCTGATATACTCCAGGTTCCGATGGTCAGTGAAAACCGTGAATGGCACAGACGCTCCCTCCAACAGGTGTCTCCACTCCTCAAGAGCCTCTTTCACCGCAAGGAGTTCTCGATTGCCGACGTCATAGTTCCGTTCAGCCGGGGTCAACCTGCGTGAAAAGTAGGCACACGGGTGAAGAACCTTATCGGTCTCTCCGCTCTGGGATAGCACGGCTCCTATCCCTGAGTCAGAGGCGTCCACTTCAACCACGAACTGGCGGCTAGGGTCGGGCTGCACCAAAACTGGCGCAGTAGAGAACCGTCGTTTCAACTCCTTGAACGCGGCTTCGCACCGATCCGACCAGGTGAAGGGGACTTTTGGAGAGGTCAGGGCTGTCAGGGGGCTAACTACCTGACTGTAGCCCTTAATGAACCTCCTATAGAAATTAGCGAAGCCGAGGAACTGTTGCAGCTTCCTACGGCTTGTTGGTTGGGGCCAATCTCTCACCGCCGCAACCTTGGCTGAATCAGAGGCGACGGAGTTAGAGGAGATGATAAACCCCAGGAAGGACAAAGACATGCGGTGAAACTCGCATTTCTCGCCCTTCACAAACAGTCGGTTCTCTAACAATCGCTGCAGGACCTGACGTACATGCTGGACATGGTTCTCAGGATCCGGAGAAAAGATGAGAATATCGTCCAGATATACGAAGACGAATCGGTGCAGGAAGTCCCGCAAGACGTCGTTAACCAAGGCTTGGAACGTCGCGGGGGCGTTGGTGAGGCCGAACGGCATGACCAGGTACTCAAAGTGACCTAACGGGGTGTTAAATGCCGTCTTCCATTCGTCTCCCTTCCGGATCCGAACCAGGTGATTCGCATTTCTAAGATCCAGCTTAGTAAAGATTTTGGCTCCATGCAGGGGGGTGAACACGGAATCCAACAATGGCAACGGGTATCGGTTGCGAACCGTAATCTCATTCAGCCCCCTGTAATCAATGCATGGACGGAGTCCGCCATCTTTCTTGCCCACAAAAAAGAAACCTGCCCCCATCGGGGAGGTGGAGTTCCGGATCAGCCCGGCAGCTAATGAGTCCCGGATGTAGGTCTCCATTGATTCGCGCTCAGGTCGTGAGAGGTTGTACAGCCTGCTGGACGGGAACTCAGCACCTGGAACCAAATCAATGGCACAATCGTACGGACGGTGCGGGGGAAGGGTGAGTGCCAGATCCTTGCTGAAGACGTCAGCAAGATCGTGGTACTCAACCGGCACTGCCGTCAGATTGGGAGGGACTTTGACCTCCTCCTTAGCCTGTACACCGGGAGGAACCAAGGATCCTAAACACACCCGATGGCAGGTTTCGCTCCACTGAACCACCACCTCAGACGGCCAATCAATCCGGGGATTGTGCTTCAACATCCATGGGAAGCCCAAAATCACGCGGGAGGTAGAAGGAGTTACAAAAAACTCAATCTCCTCCCGATGGTTTCCAGACACCACCAGAGTTACTGGTTGTGTCTTGTGTGTGATTAAAGGGAGGAGGGTGCCATCTAGTGCCCGCACCTGCAATGGCGAAGGAAGCGCCACCAGAGGGAGCCCTACCTCCCTTGCCCATCTGCTGTCTAGCAAATTCCCTTCTGACCTCGTGTCCACCAGTGCTGGGGCTTGAAGGGTTAAATCCCCACTCAAGATTGTAACTGGGAGTCGTGTGGCAATCTGTTGTGTCCCACGTGAATGTTTTGACCCCCCCTTAGCCCAGTCTCTGAGGGCGGTTGTTGTTGTGGCCGTTTGGGGCAGTTTTTCTGTGTGTGCTCCTTTGAGCTGCAGAGAAAACACTCCCCGCGGATCAGCCTCCTCATTTTGGCCCTGTGCGTTTCCCTAACAACGTCAGCAGGGGGAGCTGTTGCCCCACGGAGCGCTGCGGCTGTGGAGTGTGGGGAGGGCGGCCCCTTTTCGAACCCGGAAGGGAGAGGGACGGCGCGTATCCGGCCACGTCCTTCGCCTCGCTCCCGACGGCGTTCCTCCAACCGATTGTCTAACCGTATAACGAGATCGATAAGCCCATCTAAATCCCGCGGTTCCTCCTTAGCTACCAGATGCACCTTCAGGACCGATGACAGTCCGTTTATGAAGGCGGCGCGGAGCGCAATGTTATTCCAGCCGGACCTCGCAGCCGCGATGCAGAAGTTGACTGCATATTCGGCTGCGCACCGACGCCCCTGTCGCATTGACAGCAGCATTTTTGAAGCGGTCTCTCCTCTGTTAGGGTGATCAAACACTGTTCTGAACTCCCCCACAAACCCAGTGTATGCTGATAACAACCGTGAGTTCTGTTCCCAGAGCGCCGTAGCCCAGGTGCGTGCCTTACCCCGAAGCAGAGCAATCACATAAGCTATTTTACTAGCATCTGACGCGTACATGACGGGACGTTGTGCGAAGATGAGCGAACACTGCAAGAGAAAGTCCGCGCACGTCTCCACACAACCTCCGTACGGGTCAGGAGGGCTTATGTATGCTTCAAGGGATGGTGGGAGGGGTTGTTGAACCACCACTGGAACGTTCATATCCTGCACAGGGTCGGCAGGAGGAGGAGCTGCAGCAGCGCCCTGAGCGCTCGCCACCACTTGCGCGGAGAGACCCTCCACCCTGCGGTTCAGGAGGATGTTTTGCTTGGTCATTTGATCCAACCGAGCCGTAAAGGCGGTGAGAATGTGCTGCAGCTCACCAATCACGTCTCCTGCAGACGCCTGCGCTCCCTGCTCTCCCATTGGTCGTTCAACAGCCGGGTGACGCCCCTCGGACTCCATGACGCTGGCCGAGATATCCTGTTGTGAAAGTGTAGTGACACGGACCCACAACAGGGGGCGCAAATGAACGGTCAATAGATGAGCCAAAAAAATAACAATTTAATGTTGTGAAGGAGCACAACGAACATACAGACAATCTCAGAATATGATTACAGTCAATCCACAAAGGTGACGTGTGGGCAGGCTCGAGGATAGAAGACGTCTGTCCTGAGAAGAGCCGGAACCACACGATTTCCGCCGCCACCGAACCTGGTGAATACTGGAGCCGCCAAGTCCCGAATTTCCAGGTGATCACCGTCCCCGACTGTCGGATCTGGTACTGCTGGCGAAGAACAAAGACAGTCAAGTGTGGGTGTGTGTACACCCAGTAACAGCAACGGTGGGAATGCCACCTCCACCTCTCACTCAATATTCTGTAGAGTACCGCAGTGATTCCTCAGGGGAAAAGAGTGCCGTCCTGCACTCACTCAGCTTCCACAGAAAGAGGAACCGGTATTCCTGCAAACACTCACAATATACAGATATATTGCAAAACACAAACGGCTGAGTCTATTACCTCCAAAGAAGTACGATATCTCGGCAACGAGGTGGAGATGACGTCTGGTCTTTATGGAGTGAGATGATGTAGAGTAGATGGGTGACAGCTGTCAAGAGATAATGAGTGACAGCTGTCACCCCCGGCTGTGTCCGTGGCGGCAGCGCCCTCTCGTGCCTGAAACCCGCACTTCAGGCAGGGCGCCCACTGGTGGTGGGCTAGCAGTACCTCCTTTTCTGGCGGCCCACACAACAGAATCTAAAGATAAAGATAAACCTTACTGATCTCACAGAGGAGAAATTCACGTTATGTCAGCTCTTAAAAACACACACACACAAGGTGTGTGCAAGTAGAGGAAAATGTTCATCTGGGCTAAAACAGTACATATTCTGTGGCTTTAAGAACTTGATAATCTCAGTATTTCCTCACTCACACCCACTCTGGGAACCAGATCACAGTCCTTCATTGTACTTACTAGTTCCTTCTGTTATCTTTACCCGGTTCTTTTATGTAAGATTCTGCCCCTTACCAAAAACCAAACCATCGTCTTCCTCATTTTGAGTTTATTAAAGGTCACGTTAAAAACCAGCCCTGGGACCCTCCATCTTGTGAAAGTCCCCTAAAATGAGTCATGCAACACTTTTTATACCTTGTGGGTGTTAACAACAGATGTAAAAAGTAAGTCCCTTCGGCTGCTCCCTTGTTTGCACTTGGGGTCGCCACAGCAAATCCAAGGTGGATCTGCATGTTGAACCGGCACAAGTTTTACGCCGGATGCCCTTCCTGACGCAACTCCACATTACATGGAGAACTGTGGCAGGGGTGGGATTTGAACCCAGAACCTTCCGAACTGAAACCAAGCACATTAACCACTTGGCCACCACCCCTGCATTAATAACAGATGTGGTGTCACATTTTTAATGTTACTGGCTCTCACCAACAGGGGGAGCTCTCCCTGTGTCTGAAACTTGGACATATGATGAAGTAAAACTTAACTTATAGTTCTCAGAACTTCCAAACAAATAACACAAGAATTTGATAGCTAACATAAAATAAAGGATTAGCACAGATATTATCTAACGCTTCTCAAACAGGATTACAAGGCTGTGAGACTCTCCATGGACCTTTCATCAGCTGATGCCTCAGATGAAATGACGCAAACCATCTTCAGTTCCCCTCCATTCACCATCACATCAGGAATAATCAGGCTGCTCTTTGTCACGGCTCACCCGCATAGCTGTTCTTTGTGCCGAAAGTACCTTTGATTAAAGGCTAAAAAGGCTGAAGTACAATCGAAATGTCTTCTATCTTCACTCACTGCCATGGCCCAAAATAGAAATGCAGAAAATGAGAGATAATAGAAAATCAGACAGTAATGTTGTGGATGAGAACACTGTGTAAAAAAAATTGCTGGTCTGTCGATGCTATTAGGCAGCAGCCGACAAGTCACGGCGGAGCAGGCAGATTGCCTCATCCTCATCAAATCAAAATCAAATCTAATCAAAACAAATCAATTTTATTTATATAGCGCCAAATCACAACAAACAGTTGCCCCAAGGCGCTTTATATTGTAAGGCAAGGCCATACAATAATTACGTAAAAACCCCAACGGTCAAAACGACCCCCTGTGAGCAAGCACTTGGCTACAGTGGGAAGGAAAAACTCCCTTTTAATAGGAAGAAACCTCCAGCAGAACCAGGCTCAGGGAGGGGCAGTCTTCTGCTGGGACTGGTTGGGGCTGAGGGAGAGAACCAGGAAAAAGACATGCTGTGGAGGGGAGCAGAGATCAATCACTAATGATTAAATGCAGAGTGGTGCATACAGAGCAAAAAGAGAAAGAAACAGTGCATCATGGGAACCCCCCAGCAGTCTACGTCTATAGCAGCATAACTAAGGGATGGTTCAGGGTCACCTGATCCAGCCCTAACTATAAGCTTTAGCAAAAAGGAAAGTTTTAAGCCTAATCTTAAAAGTAGAGAGGGTGTCTGTCTCCCTGATCTGAATTGGGAGCTGGTTCCACAGGAGAGGAGCCTGAAAGCTGAAGGCTCTGCCTCCCATTCTACTCTTACAAACCTTAGGAACTACAAGTAAGCCTGCAGTCTGAGAGCGAAGCGCTCTATTGGGGTGATATGGTACTATGAGGTCCCTAAGATAAGATGGGACCTGATTATTCAAAACCTTATAAGTAAGAAGAAGAATTTTAAATTCTATTCTAGAATTAACAGGAAGCCAATGAAGAGAGGCCAATATGGGTGAGATATGCTCTCTCCTTCTAGTCCCCGTCAGTACTCTAGCTGCAGCATTTTGAATTAACTGAAGGCTTTTCAGGGAACTTTTAGGACAACCTGATAATAATGAATTACTATAGTCCAGCCTAGAGGAAATAAATGCATGAATTAGTTTTTCAGCATCACTCTGAAACAAGACCTTTCTAATTTTAGAGATATTGCGCAAATGCAAAAAAGCAGTCCTACATATTTGTTTAATATGCGCTTTGAATGACATATCCTGATCAAAAATGACTCCAAGATTTCTCACAGTATTACTAGAGGTCAGGGTAATGCCATCCAGAGTAAGGATCTGGTTAGACACCATGTTTCTAAGATTTGTGGGGCCAAGTACAATAACTTCAGTTTTATCTGAGTTTAAAAGCAGGAAATTAGAGGTCATCCATGTCTTTATGTCTGTAAGACAATCCTGCAGGTTAGCTAATTGGTGTGTGTCCTCTGGCTTCATGGATAGATGGATCATCATCATCCTCCTCCTCATCATCTTCATCATCATCATCATCATCATCATCATCATCATCATCATCATCATCATTGTCATCTTCATCATCATAACTGAGGTGATTGTGTTTGGGCCCAGTGTTGGTTCCACAGCTCGATTAGACCTGGGCCCTCTCAGTCAACACACGAAGCCCACAGCCACCAACCTTGGCGTCATTATGGACTTTGATTTTAAACTGGATAAGCAGGTCAATGTGGTTGTTAAATCCAGCTTTTATCATCTTCATCTTTTAACCAAAATTAAATCAATTTTATCCTTTTCTGACTTGGAGCGCGTCATGCATGCTTTTATTTCTTCACGCCTGGACTACTGCAATTCACTCTTTCTTGGAATTAATCAAAATACACTTCACAGATTGCAGTTAGTTCAGAACGCTGCTGCACGCCTCTTAACTGGGAGCAAAAAACATGAACATATTACACCTATTCTTGCGTCTTTGCACTGGCTCCCTGTTCATTTTAGAATTGATTTTAAAATTTTATTTGTTTTTAAAGCTTTAAATGGACTGGCCCCACAATATATTGTAGACCTCCTCCAAATTTACTCCCCAGCATGCGCTCTGAGGTCTGAGGGCCAGCTCCAGCTTGTGGTGCCTAGGACGAGACTCAAGACCAGGGGGGACAGGGCCTTCTCTGTGGCTGGGCCCAGACTCTGGAACACACTGCCTCTCCACGTTCGAACAGCCCCCACAGTGGAGTGTTTTAAGTCTCGTCTGAAGACCCACTTTTATTCTCTGGCTTTTAGCTCTGCGTGAGTTGTATGGTCCTCTGTTGTCTTTTGGCCCAGTGCTTTATTTATTTATAGTTTTATTGTTTTTATGTTCATTTATTAGTATCTGAGTTGGTTTATTGTCTTGTATAGTTGTATAATCATTTTTATGTGCAGCACTTTGGAAACTGTTCTGTTGTTTAAATGTGCTATATAAATAAAGTGGATTGGATTGGATCATCTTCATCATCATCATCATTGTTATCTTCATCGTCATCCTCATCATCCTCATCATCTTCATCATCATCATCATCATCATCATCAGTGTCATCTTCATCATCATCATCCTCATCTTCATCCTCCTCATCATTGTCGTCTTCATCATCATCATCATTGTCATCTTCATCGTCATCATCATCATTGTCTTCATCATCATTGTCATCTTCATCGTCATCATCCTCATCATCCTCATCATCATCATTGTCATCTTCATCGTCATCATCCTCAGCCTCATCCTCATCGTCCTCCTCATCATCATCATTATTGTAGTCTTCAGCAAAATCATCATTGTCATCTTCATCATCATCATCCTTATCATCATCATTGTTGTCTTCATCATCATCATTGTCATCTTCATCGTCATCATCATCATTGTCTTCATCATCATCATTGTCATCTTCATCGTCATCATCCTCATCATCATCGTCTTCATCATCATCATTGTCATCTTCATCCTCATCCTCATCATCCTCATCCTCATCATCATCATCATCATTGTTGTCTTCACCAAAATCATCATTGCCATCATCATCATCCTCATCATCATCATTGTTGTCTTCATCATCATCATTGTCATCTTCATCATCATCATTGTCATCTTCATTGTCATCATCCTCATCATCATCATTGTCTTCATCATCCTCATTGTCATCTTCATTGTCATCATCCTCATCATCATCATCATCATTGTTGTCTTCACCAAAATCATCATTGTCATCTTCATCATCATCATCCTCATCATCATCATTGTTGTCTTCATCATCATCATTGTCATCATCATCATCATTGTCATCTTCATCATCATCATCCTCATCATCATCATTGTCTTCATCATCCTCATTGTCATCTTCATTGTCATCATCCTCATCATCATCATCATTGTTATTTACTGCATTCTAAAGCAATCTGGGAAACTAAATACTGACTGTGTGGTTGTTTCTTTTAAATCACTTTATTTTATTGCTTTCACATCAAAAAATTAGAAGAACAAACCAAGTACAAAAAATGAGAAGAGAGAGAGAAAAGAAATGTTTAATGCAAAGTCCAACATCAACACTTGAAACTCTGGACTGCTTTGACTCTGGATGTTTCTGTGTAGGCTCTCAGTTGTCCAGGTGGTTTCCATAGTAGAGAAGCTTGAATCTTCGACTGGACTGGGTTGCTTGACGTGAGGACGTTTCGCTTCAAATCACAGAAGCTTCCTCAGCTAAAATTCTTGCTCTGGTAGTCTGACTTCTGTCTTGACTCTTGTAGAGAAGAATAAACCAGAAGCCAACAAAAGCTGGAGTTTTTTAACCTAACCAGACCCCACCTACCGAGAGGCTGACTGCTATAGGCTAGTGACTAAACAATAGCTCTAATTAGCACCTATTGTGCTCTAGTTAACACCCTCCTAATGACAGGGCAGCTGTCCCTCCTAATGACAGGACAGAAGCCTCCCCTGCCGGCTCCCTTGACGACTCTTCTGATGACGTGAATGACTCATTACCATGAACAAAAGACTGAAACTGCTTTGACCTGAGTACCACATTGTAAACAGGGGACAAAGCGTGTCTGAGACCTGCTCCGCGGTTAAGGCTGGGTTTCAACTGTTTTACAAAGAATGCTTCCTTGGCACCTCTCTCAAACCATTTCTTCTCTCTGGCTAATATTTTAACTTCCTTGTCCTCAAACGTGTGGTTAGTGTCTTTAAGGTGGAGATGAACTGCAGACTGAGGTCCACTGGCGCCCTCTCTGCGGTGTTGGTATAGCCTTTTGTGTAAAGGTTACTTCGTCTCACCTATGTAGTGTTCGTTACAGTTTTCCTGACATCTGATAGAATACACTACATTGCTCTGTTTGTAACTAGGGATCATGTCCTTAGGGTGAACTAATTTCTATCTCAAGGTGTTGACTGGTTTAAAGTAAACTGGGATTTTGTGCTGTCTGAAGATCCTCTGTAGTTTTTCCCCTACTCCTGCTAAATAAGGGAGAGACACTCCTCTTCTTCTTGTCTCCGTCTCCTGTCTATCTGGTCTCTTTGTTTTCTGGGACTTCTGCACTTTGTCCAGGGACCAACATGGGTACCCACATACTGTGAGGGCTTTCCGTACAAGTTGTTGCTCTTTAGCCCTTCCCTCTGCAGTTGTGGGCACCTGTAGCGCTCTGTGTTGAAGAGTCCTGATCACCCTGAGCTTGTGTTCAAGGGGGTGGTTTGAGCCAAAGAGCAGATATTGGTCAGTGCAAGTGGGTTTTCTGTAAACCTCTGTCTGGAGCTGCCTGTTCTCTCCAATCGTAACATCACAGTCCAAGAAGGCTAAATGGTTGTTTCTGGCATCCTCACGTGTGAACTTGATATTGGAATCCACTGAGTTTATGTGTTCTGTAAAGTCCTCAACTTCCTGTTGCTTGATTTTAACCCATGTGTCATCGACATATCTGAACCAGTGACTGGGAGAGATGCCCGTGAACAACGTCAAGGCTGTCTTCTCCACTCGCTCCATGTACAGATTGGCCACAATGGGGGATACTGGAGACCCCATCGCACAACCATGGATCTGCCTGTAGTAATTCCCCCTAAACAGGAAATATGTGGTGTTAAGACAGATCTCCAAGAGTTGGCAGATGTGGTCTGGTATGTAGCACAAAAAAACTACAGAGAATCTTCAGACAGCACAAAATCCCAGTTTACTTTAAATCGGTTAACACCTTGAGACAGAAATTAGTTCACCCTAAGGGCAGGATCCCTAGTTACAAACAGAGCAATGTAGTGTATCATATCAGATGTCAGGAAAACTGTAACAAACACTACATAGGTGAGACTAAGCAACCTTTACACAAAAGGCTATACCAGCACCGCAGAGAGGGCGCCAGTGGACCTCAGTCTGCAGTTCATCTCCACCTTAAAGACACTAACCACACGTTTGAGGACAAGGAAGTTAAAATCTTAGCCAGAGAGAAGAAATGGTTTGAGAGAGGTGTCAAGCAAGCATTCTTTGTAAAACAGTTGAAACCCAGCCTTAACCGCGGAGCGGGTCTCAGACACGCTTTGTCCCCTGTTTACAATGGGGTACTCAGGTCAAAGCAGTTTCAGTCTTTTGTTCATGGTAATGAGTCATTCACGTCATCAGGAGAGTCGTCAAGGGAGCCATCAGGGGAGGCTTCCATCCTGTCAATAGGAGAGTGCTAACTAGAGCACAATAGGTGCTAATTAGAGCTATTGTTTAGTCACTAGCCTATAGCAGTCTGCCTCTCGGTAGGAGGGGTCTGGTTAGGTTTACAACTCCAGCTTTTGTTGGCTTCTGGTTTATTCTTCTCTACAAGAGTCAAGACAGAAGTCAGACTACCAGAGCAAGAATTTTAGCTGAGGAAGCTTCTGCGATTTGAAGTGAAACGTCTTCGCGTCAAGCAACCCAGTCCAGTCGACGATTCAAGCGTCTCTACTATTTGACTCTGGATGGTTTAAAAAACTATTTTTATTTTAAATACTGGAAATCTTCTAATTCTGTACATAGCAGTCTGTTTATGCAGAACACACACACACACACACACACACACACACACACACACACACACACACACACACACACACACACACACACACACACACACACACACACACACACACACACACACACACACACACACACACACACACACACTTTCAACACTTTCACTTTCAGGGTTTTCTGGACATTCCTGTAGTGTCTCGATTAGTTGTGATTCCTGCAGCACAACGCCGGATCAAATTAAAAATTCATCACACAGTCATGATCACAGCTTTAAGTGGAGATAATGAAGAGTCTACGATAAACATCATTTATCACAGGAGCCTGAGTGCTTGTAAAACAAAGTGCATCATCGCCAGCAGTTGACCTGATGAGTCTGCAGCATATTTAAAATGAAATACCAGCAAAGAAACAAAAGAGGAGAAAACTGACAGGGATTCAACAGAGTGACATTTTCTTTAAAGCCTAAGGTCTTTGTTTTTTTAATATTTAAAAAAGCTTTAGGGGAGGTGATGGTCTACTGGTTAAGCATTGGGCTTGAGATCAGAGGATCCTCGGTTCAAATCCCAGCCTGACCAGAAAATCACTAAGGGCCCTTGGGCAAGGTCCTTAATCCTCTAGTTGGTCCCGGTGTGTAGTGAGCGCCTTGCATGGCAGCAGCCTGACATCGGGGTGAATGTGAGGCATTATTATAAAGCGCTTTGAGCGTCTGATGCAGATGGAAAAGTACTATATAAATGCAGTCCATTTACCATTTTAAGTCATAAAAATAATTTTCTTTGGCTCCACTATCATTTTATTCCTGACCATTTAAATAAGTGATTCATAATATGAGCGAAGCATCACGCAGCGGCACAAAGCTCACTCATGGTACAGGGTGTCCTAAACAGGAAGTGCCAAAATTCAAGTCCACAGTAAAACAGGAAATGTTCAAATGTCAAACACTTCCTGGATTGACAGACGAGATCCCATGGAATCTCGCGGGAACTCAGTAGCAAACTCACACTCAAACAGGAAGTGCCAAATTTTCAGTCACAGTGAAACAGGTAATGTTGAACACCTCCTGGCATGAGTGGAGCTAGAGTGGAGGCCGGGGTTTCACTGGACTCTCCTGAAATCTGATTGGACACAGATGATTGATATGTCACAGCACCACACGTCTGGTTGAAAGAGCTGCATTTTGAAATCAGTGAGTCACATTGACTGCTAGGTTCCTCCTGTCCAGTAGTTGGTGCGGTGTACCACAAAAAGTTCTATTCCACCTTAGTAGAAGAAGAAAAATGTTTGCTTCAGATTTGAACTGAACATGTTGTTTGAACTATGGACTTGTAATCACACCAAACTTATATTGGTGAGTAAACGACCGTATTTTATGTCAGAAATGAGGTCCAGGTTGTTAAAAGCAACATTTCTCCTTTAATTCGGGGGTCTTATATACACATGTTTAAGCTAACAGACAGCAGCTGGTTCATGCTCTGTTGGTTTATTAATGCAGCAGATAACTGAAACAATCCTTCAAATGGTGATACAAGCATCAAATTCAGCACAAATACAGCTGGAGCAAAATTAATGGAGCAACTTTAACTTTTGACCCCTGTACAAACTGAAACTGACATTTGTCACCATTCTTGCTGTTTTTACCTCATAACTCCATAACATTCAGTCACAGATTGTCCAAAACACACCTTTTTGGAATCTTTGCGATCAGGCAAATAATGTGGTGTAGTTTTCTATATGATTGGAGCATCTTTTAATTTAGACCAGGGGTGGGCAACTTGTTCCAGAAAGGTCCAAGAGGGCGCAGGTTTTCTTTGCAGCCACTGACTCCACCAGGTGATTTCACTGATTAACTGATTCCATCTGCTCAAAGTGATATTAATCAGTCAAATCACCTGGTGGAGTCAGTGGCTGCAAAGAAAACCTATGCCCTCTTGGCCCTTTCTGGAACAAGTTTCCCACCCCTGATTTTGGCCTCTGTGTAATTCTTCAGTTGACCCCTACCTGGCTGCCTATTGAAAATTCAAGTGGCCAATCAATTTTTTTAAGAGTTAATGTCTATGGATTATTTGTGCCAAATTTGATGTTTGTATCACCATTTGCAGGATTCCACTCTAAATATTCTCTTATCTGCTCCTCACTGTTTCTCAGTTGCCCTCAAAATATTGGAACACTTGGTATTTCACACATTTTAATTTGTTTATTCCATTTCAAATATATATTTTTTTCTAAAATGATCTTCCTTAACTCAAACTGAAAGCAAATCTCTACAACTTGATATAAATGAATTAAAAATCTAAAATCCAGCTACCTGATGAAGTGGTGTAGAGGAGGATTTTCTTCAAAAGAAGACCTGAAAGTTCAGCTACAAAAGACTAGATTTGATGTTTTGGTGAAAGAAACTTTTGTATTTCTTCATAACTGATGTAAATAAAGTCCAAGACATATTCAGTGACTTGAAAATGTTCATGTTTCCATCCCCTGACTTGTCTGAAGAAAACTGGCAATAAAAGTGATTATTATTTACAGGTTTTATCAAGTTTTAGAGATTTGCTTTCAGTTTAAGTTTGAGGAATATAATGTTACAAATTTTAATTTATTTTTTTTGTATTTCTAGTATTTAAAATGACATCAATCAATCAACTTTTTTTTTATATAGCGCCAAATCACAACAAACAGTTGCCCCAAGGCGCTTTATATTGTAAGGCAAGGCCATACAATAATTATGAAAAACCCCAACGGTCAAAACGACCCCCTGTGAGCAAGCACTTGGCAACAGTGGGAAGGAAAAACTCCCTTTTAACAGGAAGAAACCTCCAGCAGAACCAGGCTCAGGGAGGGGCAGTCTTCTGCTGAGACTGGTTGGGGCTGAGGGAAAGAACCAGGAAAAAGACATGCTGTGGAGGGGGGCAGAGATCGATCACCAATGATTAAATGCGGAGTGATGCATACAGAGCAAAAAGAGAAAGAAACAGTGCATCATGGGAACCCCCCCACAGTCTACGTCTAAAGCAGCATAACCAAGGGATGGTTCAGGGTCACCCGATCCAGCCCTAACTATAAGCCTTAGCGAAAAGGAAAGTTTTAAGCCTAATCTTAAAAGTAGAGAGGGTGTCTGTCTCCCTGATCTGAATTGGGAGCTGGTTCCACAGGAGAGGAGCCTGAAAGCTGAAGGCTCTGCCTCCCATTCTACTCTTACAAACCCTAGGAACTACAAGTAAGCCTGCAGTCTGAGAGCGAAGCGCTCTATTGGGGTGATATGGTACTACGAGGTCCCTAAGATAAGATGGGACCTGATTATTCAAAACCTTATAAGTAAGAAGAAGAATTTTAAATTCTATTCTAGAATTAACAGGAAGCCAATGAAGAGAGGCCAACACGGGTGAGATATGCTCTCTCCTTCTAGTCCCCGTCAGTACTCTAGCTGCAGCATTTTGAATTAACTGAAGGCTTTTTAGGGAACTTTTAGGACAACCTGATAATAAAGAATTACAATAGTCCAGCCTAGAGGAAATAAATGCATGAATTAGTTTTTCAGCATCACTCTGAGACAAGACCTTTCTGATTTTAGAGATATTGCGTAAATGCAAAAAAGCAGTCCTACATATTTGTTTAATATGCGCTTTGAATGACATATCCTGATCAAAAATGACTCCAAGATTTCTCACAGTATTACTAGAGGTCAGGGTAATGCCATCCAGAGTAAGGATCTGGTTAGACACCATGTTTCTAAGATTTGTGGGGCCAAGTACAATAACTTCAGTTTTATCTGAGTTTA
The DNA here is from genome assembly GCF_902500255.1 of Thalassophryne amazonica. NCBI lineage: Eukaryota > Metazoa > Chordata > Actinopteri > Batrachoidiformes > Batrachoididae > Thalassophryne > Thalassophryne amazonica. The sequence goes on from NC_047120.1 coordinate 72,901,191, forward strand.
AAAGCAGGAAATTAGAGGTCATCCATGTCTTTATGTCTGTAAGACAATCCTGCAGTTTAGCTAATTGGTGTGTGTCCTCTGGCTTCATGGATAGATAAAGCTGGGTATCATCTGTGTAACAATGAAAATTTAAGCAATACCGTCTAATAATACTGCCTAAGGGAAGCATGTATAAAGTGAATAAAATTGGTCCTAGCACAGAACCTTGTGGAACTCCATAATTAACTTTAGTCTGTGAAGAAGATTCCCCATTTACATGAACAAACTGTAATCTATTAGACAAATATGATTCAAACCACCGCAGCGCAGTGCCTTTAATACCTATGACATGCTCTAATCTCTGTAATAAAATTTTATGGTCAACAGTATCAAAAGCAGCACTGAGGTCCAACAGAACAAGCACAGAGATGAGTCCACTGTCCGAAGCCATAAGAAGATCATTTGTAACCTTCACTAATGCTGTTTCTGTACTATGATGAATTCTAAAACCTGACTGAACCTCTTCAAATAGACCATTCCTCTGCAGGTGATCAGTTAGCTGTTTTACAACTACCCTCTCAAGAATCTTTGAGAGAAAAGGAAGGTTGGAGATTGGCCTATAATTAGCTAAAATAGCTGGGTCAAGTGATGGCTTTTTAAGTAATGGTTTAATTACTGCCACCTTAAAAGCCTGTGGTACATAGCCAACTAACAAAGATAAGTTGATCATATTTAAGATTGAAGCATTAAATAATGGTAGGACTTCCTTGAGCAGCCTGGCAGGAATGGGGTCTAATAAACATGTTGATGGTTTGGATGAAGTAACTAATGAAAATAACTCAGACAGAACAATCGGAGAGAAAGAGTCTAACCAAATACCGGCATCACTGAAAGCAGCCAAAGATAACGATACATCTTTGGGATGGTTATGAGTAATTTTTTCTCTAATAGTCAAAATTTTGTTAGCAAAGAAAGTCATGAAGTCATTACTAGTTAAAGTTAATGGAATACTCAGCTCAATAGAGCTCTGACTCTTTGTCAGCCTGGCTACAGTGCTGAAAAGAAACCTGGGGTTGTTCTTATTTTCTTCAATTAGTGATGAGTAGAAAGATGTCCTAGCTTTACGGAGGGCTTTTTTATAGAGCAACAAACTCTTTTTCCAGGCTAAGTGAAGATCTTCTAAATTAGTGAGACGCCATTTCCTCGCCAACTTACGGGTTATCTGCTTTAAGCTACGAGTTTGTGAGTTATACCACGGAGTCAGACACTTCTGATTTAAAGCTCTCTTTTTCAGAGGAGCTACAGCATCCAAAGTTGTCTTCAATGAGGATGTAAAACTATTGACGAGATACTCTAACTCCCTTACAGAGTTTAGGTAGCTACTCTGCTCTGTGTTGGTATATGACAATAGAGAACATAAAGAAGGAATCATATCCTTAAACCTAGTTACAGCGCTTTCTGAAAGACTTCTAGTGTAATGAAACTTATTCCCCACTGCAGGGTAGTCCATCAGGGTAAATGTAAATGTTATTAAAAAATGATCAGACAGAAGGGAGTTTTCAGGGAATACTGTTAAGTCTTCTATTTCCATACCATAAGTCAGAACAAGATCTAAAATATGATTAAAGTGGTGGGTGGACTCATTTACATTTTGAGCAAAGCCAATTGAGTCTAATAATAGATTAAATGCAGTGTTGAGGCTGTCATTCTCAGCATCTGTGTGGATGTTAAAATCGCCCACTATAATTATCTTATCTGAGCTAAGCACTAAGTCAGACAAAAGGTCTGAAAATTCACAGAGAAACTCACAGTAACGACCAGGTGGACGATAGATAATAACAAATAAAACTGGTTTTTGATTAATTAATAAGCTGGAATGGAAGATTGCTGCTAATCCTTCGCCTCGGCCCGTACTACGAGCATTCTGACAGTTAGTGTGACTCGGGGGTGTTGACTCATTTAAACTAACATATTCATCCTGCTGTAACCAGGTTTCTGTTAGGCAGAATAAATCAATACGTTGATCAATTATTATATCATTTACCAACAGGGACTTAGAAGAGAGAGACCTAATGTTTAATAGACCACATTTAACTGTTTTAGTCTGTGGTGCAGTTGAAGGTGCTATATTATTTTTTCTTTTTGAATTTTTTTGCTTAAATAGATTTTTGCTGGTTATTGGTGGTCTGGAAGCAGGCACCGTCTCTACGGGGATGGGGTAATGAGGGGATGGCAGGGGGAGAGAAGCTGCAGAGAGGTGTATAAGACCACAGCTCTGCTTCCTGGTCCCAACGCTAGACAGTCACAGTTTGGAGGATCCAAGAAAATTGGCCAGATTTCTAGAAATGAGAGCTGCTCCATCTAAAGTGGGATGGATGCCGTCTCTCCTAACAAGACCAGGTTTTCCCCAGAAGCTTTGCCAATTATCAATGAAGCCCACCTCATTTTTTGGACACCACTCAGACAGCCAGCAATTCAAGGAGAACATGCAGCTAAACATGTCACTCCCGGTCCGATTGGGGAGGGGCCCAGAGAAAACAACAGAGTCCGACATTGTTTTTGCAAAGTTACACACCGATTTAATGTTAATTTTAGTGACCTCCGATTGGCGTAACCGAGTGTCATTACTGCCGACGTGAATTACAATCTTACCAAATTTACGCTTAGCCTTAGCCAGCAATTTCAAATTTCCTTCAATGTCGCCTGCTCTGGCCCCCGGAAGACAATTGTCTATGGTTGCTGGTGTCGCTAACTTCACATTTCTCAAAACAGAGTCGCCAATAACCAGAGTTTGATCCTCGGCGAGTGTATCGTCGAGTGGGGAAAAACGGTTAGAAATGTGCACGGGTTGACGGTGTACACGGGGCTTCTGTTTAGGGCTACGCTTCCTCCTCACAGTCACCCAGTCAGCCTGCTTTCCCGACTGCCCGTGATCCGCCAGCGGGGAACTAACGGTGGCTAAGCCACCTTGGTCCGCACCGACTACAGGGGCCTGGCTAGCTGTAGAATTTTCCACGGTGCGGAGCCGAGTCTCCAATTCGCCCAGCCTGGCCTCCAAAGCTACGAATAAGCTACACTTATTACAAGTACCGTTACTGCTAAAGGAAGCCGAGGAATAACTAAACATTTCACAACCAGAGCAGAAAAGTGCGGGAGAGACAGGAGAAGCTGCCATGCTAAATCAGCTAAAAGCTAGTAGCTATGCAACCTAGTGGATTCCTAAAAACACGCAAAGTGAATAATGTGTAAATAATTTAGAGGTGATTCAGCAGAAGGAGTGCTTTAGTTAAGGCATCAGACAGGCCATGAAGCAGCACAAGCAACGCACGGCAACAGCGAACGCACGACAACGGTGCAAAAACAAAACAAAAATCCACTAGACAGGCTGTGGAGCAGCACAGGTAACACACATAAACAAATTAAAATGTGTGAAATTCCAAGTGTTCCAATACTTTTGGAGGACACAGTATCCTAACCTTATGATGAGTGTAAAATGAGTGTGATATTATGACTGTTTTGTTTAAGAAGGTTTAATTTTCACTGTTGCTGCACTTTGTGTCAAATCATAGTCATATCGTATATCATATTGATATGAAAATTCAGTAAGGTATATCTTCTATTATACATTCCAAATCTAAGGTGGAACTCTCCTAGTGTTTACTAAGGTACACCTAAATATTGTTTAAAAAAGAGATTAGAGCCACTTAGGTGCCTGGTCTTGAGAACCACAGTCAATCAGAGTAAAGCAAGAGATCAGATAGAAGGTGTGACTGGGGATGATTGTCAGTACTGCAATTTAGTGACAGCAAACTGGAAACACTGGTTTTAGAACCTTCTGAAACTTTCACAACACCTGTGTTTCAGAACCTTGTTCCAGAATACATGAAGACCAAGACATCAGGGCCTCTTTATGTCACCAACAGTTTGTACCCTCTGCTGTTGACACATGATAAAATACATGTGCATAAACTATAATCACTGTGTTTTGATTCATAAATAATACTTAAGTAACAATGAAAAATAACTAAAAATTGTATTATTTATGGCTTGCTGAATACTGCCACCTGCTGGACAGGTCAGGAATGTGCACCTATAAGAAATAATGGATTTCATATTGAAAGGTTAAACAGCATTCAGAGGGTCTGGATGTGTATTTGCAAGTATGTTGGTTGTTAGCTGATCTGCTGCCTGAAATGGAAGGAAGCGATTTCAAAAATTAACAAACAATCTGAACTCATTTTGTCCGACAGTTTTTTCTGTCTGTCAGTTTTACCGACATTTTGTCTGTGAGTTTTACCGACTGGTGTCTGGCAGTTTTTGACCTGGCGGAGCTGGTTTTTCTAAGCTCGCTTGTGTTCTAGCGTGTTTCTGTCCCGCACCTCAAAGGTAAAAATTAAAAAACAGTAGGTATCTCAGTGGGATAAGGAGTTTGGCTTTGAATATGCAGACTTGGGTTCGATTCCTGTCCTTGAAACAGACTCCTCATCTGCACTATCTCTGATGTCCATCCAGGTATAAATGGGTCCCGGCTTTAGTTGGGGTTGTGACCCGTGTTGGACTGGTATCACATCTAGGTATAAGCACCGGCACCAATGGGCATCAGGGCGTAAATCAGACCTAATTCATTTGCAAACTATTTGTTGAAAGGCAGCGTTATCAAGACTGCTTGTGGTTGGACAATATGTTGAAGCAAATTCAAGCAAGTAAAACATCTCTGGGTGGATCCACATTCATGAGTCAAGTCCAGTCTGGGATCATGTGCAGGTGCCGCGTTCTGCTGCACCCACAACACCATGGAACTACCTTGGGTCCTGGATGGCAACCACTCAGGCAGACAACAGGTCCATTCCTACATGTTTAAATAATGATGTATCTTCTGCAGCCAGGTGAAACGTGGGCGTCTCCTTGTTCTTTTCCACCTACGTGCAGAGAAATGGGTCACATGACCAAAGTGTTGAAGCTGAAGCTCCCTCAGAGTGCAGGTGATCCTCCTCTTCGTGCACAAGGATCCTCTAACGACACCTCCTACCAAAGACATCCAGTCTTCACTTTAAGTCACAGAAGACAACGTTAACGAAATTCCATGAAAATTAATTCAAACTCCACCATCAGTTATGTATCTGACGTGTTTGTGTAAGTGAGCCCCAAAGTGAACATGAAACAACACACTGTGACAGCAAGAAACAGCCGTCCCCGACATGGACTCATGATCAGCGAGGGTGCAAAAATTCTTCACCATCATCATTTCATCATCATCATCATCATCATCATCAAACAGTCAAACCATCAAACGGTCAAACCGTCAAACAGTCAAACCATGGAACTGTCAAACAGTCAAACAGTCTAAACATCAAAAAGTCTAACCATCAAACAGTCAAACCATGGAACTGTCAAACAGTCAAACAGTCTAAACATCAAAAAGTCTAACCATCAAACAGTCAAACAGTCTAAACATCAAAAAGTCTAACCATCAAACAGTCAAACCATGGAACTGTCAAACAGTCAAACAGTCTAAACATCAAAAAGTCTAACCATCAAACAGTCAAACCATGGAACTGTCAAACAGTCAAACAGTCTAAACATCAAAAAGTCTAACCATCAAACAGTCAAACCATGGAACTGTCAAACAGTCAAACAGTCTAAACATCAAAAAGTCTAACCATCAAACAGTCAAACCATGGAACTGTCAAACAGTCAAACAGTCTAAACATCAAAAAGTCTAACCATCAAACAGTCAAACAGTCTAAACATCAAAAAGTCTAACCATCAAACAGTCAAACCATGGAACTGTCAAACAGTCAAACAGTCTAAACATCAAAAAGTCTAACCATCAAACAGTCAAACCATGGAACTGTCAAACAGTCAAACAGTCTAAACATCAAAAAGTCTAACCATCAAACAGTCAATCCACGGAACCGTCAAACAGTCAAACAGTCAAACCATCAAACCATCAAACAGTCAAACCATGGAACTGTCAAACAGTCAAACAGTCTAAACATCAAAAAGTCTAACCATCAAACAGTCAAACCATGGAACTGTCAAACAGTCAAACAGTCTAAACATCAAAAAGTCTAACCATCAAACAGTCAAACAGTCTAAACATCAAAAAGTCTAACCATCAAACAGTCAAACCATGGAACTGTCAAACAGTCAAACAGTCTAAACATCAAAAAGTCTAACCATCAAACAGTCAAACCATGGAACTGTCAAACAGTCAAACAGTCTAAACATCAAAAAGTCTAACCATCAAACAGTCAAACCATGGAACTGTCAAACAGTCAAACAGTCTAAACATCAAAAAGTCTAACCATCAAACAGTCAAACAGTCTAAACATCAAAAAGTCTAACCATCAAACAGTCAAACCATGGAACTGTCAAACAGTCAAACAGTCTAAACATCAAAAAGTCTAACCATCAAACAGTCAAACCATGGAACTGTCAAACAGTCAAACAGTCAAACAGTCAAACCATCAAACCATCAAACAGTCAAACCATGGAACTGTCAAACAGTCAAACAGTCTAAACATCAAACAGTCTAACCGTCAAACAGTCAAACCATGGAACTGTCAAACAGTCAAACAGTCTAAACATCAAAAAGTCTAACCATCAAACAGTCAATCCATGGAACCGTCAAACAGTCAAACCGTCAAACAGTCAAACCATCAAACAGTCAAACCATGGAACTGTCAAACAGTCAAACAGTCTAAACATCAAAAAGTCTAACCATCAAACAGTCAATCCATGGAACCGTCAAACAGTCAAACCGTCAAACAGTCAAACCATCAAACAGTCAAACCATGGAACTGTCAAACAGTCAAACAGTCTAAACATCAAACAGTCTAACCATCAAACAGTCAATCCATGGAACCGTCAAACAGTCAAACAGTCAAACCATGTAACCATCAAACAATCAAACAGTCTAACCATCAAACAGTCAAACCTTGTAACCGTCAAACAGTCTAACCATCAAACAGTCAAACCGTCAAACAGTCAAACCATCAAACCATCAAACCATCAAACAGTCAAACAGTCTAACCATCAAACAGTCAAACCTTGTAACCGTCAAACAGTCAAACAGTCTAACCATCAAACAGTCAAACCATCAAACAGTCAAACAGTGAAACCGTCAAACCGTCAAACAGTCAAACCGTCAAACAGTCAAACTGTCAAACCGTCAAACCGTCAAACAGTCTAACTATCAAACAGTCAAACCATGTAACCATCAAACAGTCAAACAGTCTAATCATCAAACAGTCAAACCATCAAACAGTCAAACAGTCAAACCGTCAAACAGTCAAACTGTCAAACAGTCAAACCATCAAACAGTCAAACAGTCTAACCATCAAACAGTCAAATCATGGAACAGTCAAACAGTCAAACAGTCAAACCGTCAAACAGTCAAACCATCAAACCGTCTAACCGTCTAACTGTCAAACTGTCAAATTGTCAAACCGTCAAGCCATCTAATCGTCAAACAGTCAAACATCTGAGTTCCACTGTTTGAAGTCCATCTCCAAACTGTCAAACTGCCAAGTTGTCAAACTGTCAAACCATCTAACTGTCAAACTGTCAGTCAGTCAGTCTAACAGTCAAATCGCCAAACAGTCAAACTGTGTAACAGTCAAACTGTGTAACAATCTAACCATCAAACCGTCTGAGTTCCACCGTATGAAGTCCACCGTCAAACTGTCAAACTGTCAAACCATAAAACAGTCAAACCGTCAAACTTTCATACAGTCAAACCGTCTAACCGTCAAACTGTCAATGTCAAAATGTCAAACCTTCAAACTTTCAAACCTTCAAACTGTCTGTCTGAGTTCCACGTCTGAAGTCCACCGTCAAACTGTCAAAATGTCAAACTGCCAAATTGTCAAACCATCAAACCATCTAAATGTCAGTCAAACCTTGTAACAGTCAAACCGTGTAACCGTCAAACAGTCAAAACATCTAAACATCTAAGCGTCAAACCGTCTAAACGTCTAAACCTGAGTTTCACTGTCTGAAGTCCAGCGTCAAACTGTCAAACTGTCTAACAGTCAAACCGTCTAACCTTCTAAACGTCTAACCCTCAAACGGTCTTACCATCTAAATGTCTAACCCTCAAACCGTCTTACCGTCTGAGTTCTAAAGTTCTAAAGTCCACTGTCAAACAGTCAAACTGCCAAATTGTCAAACCGTCAAACCATCAAACAGTCTGTCTAACCGTTAAACCGTCAAACAAACAGTCAAACAGTCAAAAAGTCAAACCGTGTAACTGTCAAACAGTCAAACCGTCTAAATGTCTAACTGTCAAACCATCAAACTATCTGAGTTCCACCGTCTGAAGTCCACCGTCAAACTGGCAAACTGTCAAATTGTCAAACTGCCAAACAGTCTAACAATCAAACCGTCAAACCGTGTAACAGTTAAACCGTGTATCCGTCAAACAGTCAAACCGTCTACAATAGTCCAGCCTAGAGGAAATAAATGCATGAATTAGTTTTTCAGCATCACTCTGAGACAAGACCTAGACAAGAGATTTTGTGCAAATGTAAAAAAGCAGTCCTACATATTTGTTTAATATGCGCATTGAAGGACATATCCTGATCAAAAATGACTCCAAGATTTCTCACAGTATTACTAGAGGTCAGGGTAATGCCATCCAGAGTAAGGATCTGGTTAGACACCATGTTTCTAAGATTTGTGGGGCCAAGTACAATAACTTCAGTTTTATCTGAATTTAAAAGCAGGAAATTAGAGGTCATCCATGTCTTTATGTCTGTAAGACAATCCTGCAGTTTAACTAATTGGTGTGTGTCCTCTGGCTTCATGGATAGATAAAGCTGGGTATCATCTGCGTAACAATGAAAATTTAAACAATGCTTTCTAAAAATACTGCCTAAGGGAAGCATGTATAAAGTGAATAAAATTGGTCCTAGCACAGAACCTTGTGGAACTCCATAATTAACTTTAGTCTGTGAAGAAGATTCCCCATTTAGATGAACAAATTGTAATCTATTAGACAAATATGATTCAAACCACCGCAGCGCAGTGCCTTTAATACCTATGGCATGCTCTAATCTCTGTAATAAAATTTTATGGTCAACAGTATCAAAAGCAGCACTGAGGTCCAACAGAACAAGCACAGAGATGAGTCCACTGTCTGAGGCCATAAGAAGATCATTTGTAACCTTCACTAATGCTGTTTCTGTACTATGATGAATTCTAAAACCTGACTGAAACTCTTCAAATAGACCATTCCTCTGCAGATGATCAGTTAGCTGTTTTACAACTACCCTTTCAAGAATTTTTGAGAGAAAAGGAAGGTTGGAGATTGGCCTATAATTAGCTAAGATAGCTGGGTCAAGTGATGGCTTTTTAAGTAATGGTTTAATTACTGCCACCTTAAAAGCCTGTGGTACATAGCCAACTAATAAAGATAGATTGATCATATTTAAGATCGAAGCATTAATTAATGGTGCTCGGTGGAAATCACGTGGGGCGCAGTGCCCGGTTGCAGCACCCAAATTATATTCGCCTGTGCGAACTATGAACCGATTTTCTCCTCTGGATATGCCTGACATCAGTCTTATGAGCCCACGGACTTCCAGTCCTGTCCCCAGGCCGAAACGTCGGGTGTTAGTGATAGGGGATTCCATCACCCGTAAGGCTGAGTTGCAGACGCCAGCTGATGTTCAGTGTTTTCCTGGGGCGAGAGCTCCTGACATTGCCTCTTACCTCAGTGTACTAACACTGCAAAATGGTAAACAGACCAAGAAATCCGACATGAAATACAGTCATATAGTTATTCATGTTGGCGCAAATGATGTTAAGATGAAGCAGTCAGAAATTACAAAAATGAATATAGAGAGGACTTGTGACCTTGCTAGAAGGTCATGTCGGCATCAATTAATAGTTTCTGGTCCCCTCCTCTCCCGGGGTGGTGATGAGGTTTTTAGCAGGCTGTTATTAAATAAGTGGCTGGCACAGTTTTGTACACAACACAGTTTTGGTTTTGTCGATAACTGGCTTTCGTTCTGGGGCCAGCGTGATCTGTTGATGCCAAATGGCTTTCACCCTACTAGAGAGGGAGCTGCCATCTTGTCCGCGAATATAGATAGGGCTTTGCAGGGAGGGTAACACTTGGAGTATACAGCAGGTCACAAAATATGGGATGAATGTGTGTGTGGGATACACTAGTTTAGCGGGGAATTTAGTGCGGACAATCCAAGGTGCTGAAAGTGTTTTTTTCGGGAGGGAGATTTATCAGATTGAGACTGTGGCCTGCTCCTGTAGACGTGTTCGTAGAATTTACAGGGGTATATGTTTTTCAAATTTAGTACCTATTACTACTTTGGATGACACTGGAATTGAGGATGGCCTGCTGGTTGTTCCTGCTGTATTAAATATTTCATGTCTGATGCCTGCGATCCGTGTGGAGTGTGTCAGGCCTAAACCTATTTTTAGGTATCATAGAAATGTTATTTTGGAACCACCCATAAACCCAAATAGTCCAATTGTCAACTCTGCCGAGGTCCTTAGTTTGGGTCTTATAAATGTTAGGTCATTGTCTTCAAAATCTGTGTTGATCAATGATTTAATTGTGGATCACCATTTGGATATGATTGGTTTGTGTGAAACCTGGCTTAAACCTACAGTTGTTTTTCCCCTGAATGAAGCGTGCCCACCGGCATACACATTTAGTCATGTTTCCCGTGGTATGAAGTAGGGCGGGGTATTGCTTTTATTTATAAGTCTAGGTTTACGTTAGTAACTTTTGGGGGTCACAAGTATGGACAGTTTGAGCATCTGATTCTCCGCTCTACCCATGATGTTACTTATTGTTTGTGGCAGAAGTATGGACATCAGTCGTGTTATTTTGTCATTGTTTATAGGCCCCCTGGCCCATATTCTGAATTCCTGGATGAATTTGGTGAGTTTATTTCTAACTTGTCAACTAATGCTGATAATATCTTGATTATGGGTGATTTTAACATTCATTTGAATCGGCCCTCTGAACCCCTCTGTAAATCATTTATGGAGATTGTAGATGCACTGGGATTTCAGCAGTGTATTCAGGGCTCGACACATATTAGTGGTAATACCCTGGATTTGATTTTGGTACGTGCTATTGCTGTCATGAATACTGGTATATTGCCCCTTGCATCAGTGGTCTCTGACCATTCACTTATTAAGTTTATGGACAAGTTGGAACATGTCCAGCTCTCCACAATTTCTCTTATACTTACTCGACTGGTAAGCACTGAAAGCCGAGATAGGCATGTCCCAACTTGTCCCCTGGCACTCCAAAACGGAGGTGTTCCTTTGTCTCGCTTCATCAGTGAATCGGTCGTGATGCGCGAAGCCTCCGCGGGGCTTTCCATGAGAAAATCTCTTGTTAAAAGTGAAATCTGACAGAAAATGGCTGATGTCCAGCTCTTGTGATAACCAGAGAAATTGCACATGACGGTCCCGGCTCCACACAGCCATCCGTTTAGAAATGATGTGGTGGTTTCTGCCTCTCGATGGCGGCTCGGAGCGCGGCGCGCCGAGCACCATTGTGGGCCGTCCTTAAAGCTGTAGTAACACTCCTTATTCTCTGTGAAGCCCGTAAAATTTTCACCGAAAGCCAGATAAAGTTTTCGAATGGTTTCCAGCTGCCTGTCTCTAACAGTTTCTGAAAAAAATCTGATGGAAAAAAGCCCAAATCATTCTGCCATTTCCTCGCAATGAAACAACGATGAGAGGGGTGGAGCAGTGCTCACTCAAAGCCTGCCCACAGGCAAATGACGCAACCGACAGGCGTGGAAAAACTCACGCATGCGCACGAAGGTTCAAGTTTGGCTGACGTAAAAACACATGAATCAAATCCATATAGTTTTTGAAAAAAATAAAAAGGTCCATTACTTTTCTCACAGACCTTGTAGCTCAAGACTTCTTGGAGTACTTTGAGAAGAAAATAGAAGACATTAGATTGAGCATATCAAAACATGCTTTGGCTAAATCACTGCACCCTGCTGTGGAGGTGGGTGTTAAAAATGAGGTGACATCTAGATTTACAGAATTTGATACTATTTCACTAGACACACTAGCAAAGCTCGTCACGTCTACAAAAGCACAACCTGCCTATTTGATCCTATACCAACAAAATTGTTTAAGGACCTGTGGCCCGTTCTTGGGCCGACTGCTGGAAATTGTTAATCTTTCATTAAACTCTGGTTCTGTGCCTGGGTGTTTTAAATCTGCAGTGATTAAACCACTGCTTAAGAAATCTGGTCTTGACCCTGGTGTATTGAGTAATTACAGGCCTATATCAAATCTGTCATTCTGTTCAAAACTTCTGGAAAAAGTGGTCTCACGGCAGCTTGTAGACCATCTTACTGAGAATGATCTTTTTGAGCCACTTCAGTCTGCTTTCAGAAAACATCACTCCACAGAGGCAGCGCTTACCAGAGTGGTGAATGACTTTCTGTGTGGATTCGGACACCACAATGGTTTTAGTGCTCTTGGATCTTAGTGCTGCGTTTGATACTGTGGATCATCGTGTTTTACTTGATAGGCTGGAAAATTACTTTGGGATTACTGGAAGTGTTCTTGCTTGGCTGATGTCATACTTGTCCAGTCGTTCTTATTGTGTTGTGTTTAATAACACTAGTTCTGGCCTTGGTAAAATTAATTTTGGGGTTCCACAGGGGTCTGTGTTAGGCCCCTTGCTTTTCTCACTTTATATAGTGCTCCTTGGGCATATTCTGCGGCATTACAGGATTGCCTTTCATTGTTATGCTGATGATACTCAATCGTACATGCCGATAACTGCTGGCAATCTTGCCCATATAAAAGCCTTGGAAGATTGCCTTATATCTGTGAGAAGTTGGTTGTCTAGTAATTTCCTACTCTTGAATTCTGATAAGACTGAAATGATGGTTCTTGGTCCAGCCAGACATCGGCATCATTTTGATCAGTTGGTGCTTAATTTTGGTTCGTGTGTTGTGCATCATACGGACAAAGTGAGGAATCTTGGAGTACTTTTCGATCCTACATCGTCTTTTGGCCCCCACATTAAAGACATTATGAGGACTGCCTTCTTTCATCTGCGAAATGTGGCGAGGATGTGTCCCATCCTGTCTATGGCTGATGCTGAGACTTTGATACATGCGTTTATTTCTTCCAGACTGGATTATTGTAATGCTTTATTTTCTGGCCTGCCGCAGTCTAGCATTTGAGGACTTCAGTTGGTACAGAATGCTGCTGTCAGACTTTTGACACAAAGTAGAAGGTTTGACCACATTACTCCCATTCTGGCATCCCTTTATTGGCTACCAGTTTCTGCCAGATCGGATTTTAAAGTTTTATTGTTGGTTTATAAAATTGTTCATGGACTGGCACCTTCCTACCTGGCAGACTTGGTTAAGCCCTACATACCTGCGAGGCCGTTGTGTTCAGGGGGCACAGGGCTTCTGTGTGTTTCGAGGAAGAACAAAAAGTCTGTGGGGTATAGAGCCTTCTCCTACCATGGTCCGGCTCTTTGGAACAATCTACCTGCTGTTATTTGGCAGTCTGACACGATGGAGACTTTAAAATCAAGACTGAAGACCCACTTTTTTAGACTGTCTTATCACTAATTTAATCTGTTTGTGTTTGGTTTGTAATTTCCTTTTATTCTACTGTGTTTTACCTTTTTATTGTGCTTTTCTTGCTTTTAATTTTGATTTTAGATTAATTTGTGTTGTTGTGAATTGTGTGAAGCGCCTTGGGGCGACTTTGTCGTGAGCTGGCGCTATATAAATTAATAAATTGATTGAATTGATTGATTGAATGGTAAGGCTTCCTTGAGCAGCCTGGTAGGAATGGGGTCTAATAGCCATGTTGATGGTTTGGAGGAAGTAACTAATGAAAATAACTCAGACAGAACAATTGGTGAGAAAGAGTCTAACCAAATACCAGCATTACTGAAAGCAGCCAAAGATAATGATATTTCTTTGGGATGGTTATGAGTAATTTTTTCTCTAATAGTTAAAATTTTATTAGCAAAGAAAGTCATGAAGTCATTACTAGTTAAAGTTAAAGGAATACTTGGCTCAATAGAGCTCTGACTCTTTGTCAGCCTGGCTACAGTGCTGAAAAGAAACCTGGGGTTGTTCTTATTTTTTTCAATTAGTGATGAGTAGTAAGATGTCCTAGCTTTACGGAGGGCTTTTTTTTATAGAGCAACAGACTCTTTTTCCAGGCTAAGTGAAGATCTTCTAAATTAGTGAGATGCCATTTCCTCTCCAACTTACGGGTTATCTGCTTTAAGCTGCGAGTTTGTGAGTTATACCACGGAGTCAGGCACTTCTGATTTAAGGCTCTCTTTTTCAGAGGAGCTACAGCATCCAGAGTTGTGCTCAATGAGAATGTAAAACTACTGACTAGATAATCTATCTCACTCACAGAGTTTAGATTGCTGCTCTGCACTGTGTTGGTATATGGCATTGGAGAACATAACAAAGAAGGAATCATATCCTTAAACCTAGTTACAGCGCTTTCTGAAAGACTTCTACTGTAATGAAACGTATTCCCCACTGCTAGGTAGTCCATCAGAGTAAATGTAAATGTTATTAAGAAATGATCAGACAGAAGGGGGTTTTCAGGGAATACTGTTAAGTCTTCAATTTCCATACCATAAGTCAGAACAAGATCTAAAGTATGGTTAAAGTGGTGGGTGGACTCATTTACATTTTGAGCAAAGCCAATTGAGTCATTCTCAGCATCTGTGTGGATGTTAAAATCGCCCACTATAATTATCTTATCTGAGCTAAGCACTAAGTCAGACAAAAGGTCTGAAAATTCACAGAGAAACTCACAGTAACAACCAGGTAGACAACAGATAACAACAAATAAAACTGTTTTTTGGGACTTCCAATTTGGATGGACAAGACTACGAGTCAAGCTTTCAAATGAATTAAAGCTCTGTCTGGGTTTTTGATTAATTAATAAGCTGGAGTGGAAGGTTGCTGCTAATCGTCCCCCTCGGCCCGTGCTACGAGCATTCTGACAGTTAGTGTGACTCATTTAAAGTAACATATTCATCCTGCTGTAACCAGGTTTCTGTAAGGCAGAATAAATCAATATGTTGATCAATTATTATATCATTTACTAACAGGGACTTAGAAGAGAGAGACCTAATGTTTAATAGACCACATTTAACTGTTTTAGTCTGTGGTGCAGTTGAAGGTGCTATATTATTTTTTCTTTTTGAATTTTTATGCTTAAATAGATTTTTGCTGGTTATTGGTAGTCTGGGAGCAGGCACCGTCTCTACGGGGATGGGGTATTGAGGGGATGGCAGGGGGAGAGAAGCTGCAGAGAGGTGTGTAAGACTACAACTCTGCTTCCTGGTCCCAACCCTGGATAGTCACAGTTTGGAGGATCCAAGAAAATTGGCCAGATTTCTAGAAATGAGAGCTGCTCCATCTAAAGTGGGATGGATGCCGTCTCTCCTAACAAGACCAGGTTTTCCCCAGAAGCTTTGCCAATTATCTATGAAGCCCACCTCATTTTTTGGACACCACTCAGACAGCCAGCAATTCAAGGAGAACACGCGGCTAAACATGTCACTCCCGGTCTGATTGGGGAGGGGCCCAGAGAAAACTACAGAGTCCGACATTGTTTTTGCAAAGTTACACACCGATTTAATGTTAATTTTAGTGACCTCCGATTGGCGTAACCGAGTGTCATTACTGCCGACGTGAATTACAATCTTACCAAATTTACGCTTAGCCTTAGCCAGCAGTTTCAAATTTCCTTCAATGTCGCCTGCTCTGGCCCCCGGAAGACAATTGACTATGGTTGCTGGTGTCGCTAACTTCACATTTCTCAAAACAGAGTTGCCAATAACCAGAGTTTGATCCTCGGCGGGTGTGTCGCCGAGTGGGGAAAAACGGTTAGAGATGTGAACGGGTTGGTGGTGTACAGGGGGCTTCTGTTTAGGGCTACGCTTCCTCCTCACAGTCACCCAGTCAGCCTGCTTTCCCGGCTGCTTGGGATCCACTGGGGGACAGCTAACGGCGGCTAAGCTACCTTGGTCTGCACCGACTAGATTGATTACGCTGTGAAACAAATCCTTATCTAGTTATCTAGATCAATCTAACTGCGCAGGTTAAACAGCTAACAGATACAGCAAAACACTGCTGTGCTCCGGAACAGGAAGTGATACAATACCGCAGTGAGAGCCAAGAACACAGTTATGCTGTGCATAGTCACATCCACCACACCATATAGCATCCTGGATAGCAACCAGACAGGCAGACAATCCGTTCATCCCCACTTCAAAAATTTTGGCATCTATCTGTCACAGCCAGGTGAAATGTGAACATGTCCTTGGCCTTCTCCAACTGTTGGGATCCTCAACAGAACAGAACTAGATTGTGCTTAGAGAAACACGCCACATGGCTAAAATGTTGGAGCAGATGTTCCCTCACAGTACAATTGAGTCTCGCTAAGTAACTTCTCATTAGACACAAATTCATTCCACTGGTACCCAGGACTCCTCCATAGATCCCGAGTATGAAAGACATGTGGTCATCACTTTAGGTCACTGGATAGTGTACAAATTTTGCAAGCATGCAGTAAGACAGGAAGCAGCAGAAGCCTAAAGACTTGGACCTTCATTCCCCTGCATATCATCCTCATGCAGCTCTGTCCAGGGAGCTCATGTCTCCATAAGGTCTTCCCAGGCATCTCTTGACCTCAAATGCCGGAGGACCCACTGGTATTAGCATCACTGTCGGGAGAAGTGAATCTGTCTACAAATTCAATACTAGTACTGCAGACACATAGAACACCTTCAAGTCCAGTACATCACTGAAAGGCTGGACGGCATCAATGTAGAGCTAACATTTTGGTACAGATTTGGATCAAGGGATGGATCTTGTCTTGTATGGTTGAGTTTTGATCTTTGATCCTGGTTCCTTTGATAATGATCCTGCCTTTGCATTCTGTGATCCTGACTCCTTTGAGCCTATAATCAGGACAGTTAGTTAGATCAGCAGTCAGGATGGAAAATCAGAATCCACCTCTTGATACTGACTCCTTTGATAATGACCCTGCCTTAATCTGTGATCCTCACTCCTTTGATCCTACAGTCAGGACAATTGGTTAGATCAACAATCAGGATGAAAAATCAGGATCTGCTCACTGATCTGATTCCTTTCATCCTAGGATCAAAAGCCAGTTTCATTAGAAGAAATCGCTCTCTGTGGGCATCATGGACTTGGACCCTGAGGTGCAGTCCAAGGTCACAGAATACCATTTTTTTGGTATTCCCCCCACCAGTTCTTCAGAATGTGACCTTCAGTCCTCTTGGGGATCTTCTGACTCTGTGAGCCAGACGTGTTAAAGCACCCATCAAAAACTCTCAAAGTTCTAAGTGTTTCAGGATTAATTCTCAACAATGGATTTAATTACAGTTTCTAATGTTGTTCCTTTCTTTCAATAATCTCCTTCCGGCAGGGTGATGCTGTTGTCACGTCCACGTAATTGTCTTTACTGCAGAGTGTCTGGTACCACGTGATGTAATCAGATCATCTCAGTCCAGGCAAATGAAACGTGGAGGAGCCGCGATGCAGCCAGTCGCTGCTCGCCCACACTCATAAGAAAGAATGATTGTTCAGGAGGCGTCTGCTTAGTTTAATATTAAGTGTCTTGGAAAATTAATGAAAAAAAGAGTTGTGATGAGTTTTGTGTCTGACTCACTGCTCGAACCCTCGTCGTTTCTTTAGTGGTGAAATATGTCGTATTGGTGGCTTGTTAAAAGTTGGAGTGGTTGACATTTATTCACTGCTTGTGTGCTGTTGCTGTGATTTTTTTTTTAAAAAAAGAAGCTGTTCTGGATGTGATTTAGACTTCTACCATGTTTCATACTGACAGTCAGGCTCAGAAGTATTTGGACAGTGACATGATGTCCTTTGGTCTCTGTGCACCAACACAATTAGGAAACGTGAAGATGTTCTCGTAGTGTCGACTTTCACCTTTAATTTAAGGGGTTTAACAAAAATATCACATTAACCCTTCAGGAAATACAGCTGTTTTTTAGGTTTTTTTTTTTTTTTTTAGACAATACCATCATCACCATATTCTAGAAAACATGGACTCCTCAGTTTTGACAATATCCAAAGATTTGCCTCAATTCGTCTGGGCTTCAGAATCTTAAATAACTCTACACCTGCACCACTTAAGGATTTTGTTCACTTCACATCTACAGTCACTACCCAAATCTATCTATCCCAAAGTGCAAAACTTCATTTGCACAAACTGCCTTTTCTTATAATTGTTATGTGCAGACGCGAGTTGAGGAGCGGACCAGCGTCTGACTGAACCCAGCGTTAAATAACCAGAAAGCGGTTCCAAAAACAAAACAAATTTATTTCCCTTCTGTGCAATAATTTGTGTACAATATAAATGTGCGGTTGTCTGGCGAGGTGAAGGACGGCGCGCTCTCCAGCGCCCAAATGGATCGAAGCCTGACGCTTCTGGACCCAGACTCACCGCTGAACACCCCCCAGGTGGATACGACAAACTGACTCTGTGAAGGATGGAAAAGGTGAGGTAAGTCAACAGCTACAACAAATATCCTTCAAAGGCACACACTATCAGCAACACATTCAGGTCTGAATTTAAGCTTTATGTAAATGAGCAGCTTCTCACAACAGGTGGAGGATCATCATTCCGTACGCCACGGCAGTGAGAAGCGAGCTGCACAATTCTCATCAATGTTCAAATATACTGCGTAACAAAATACCAAATTACTGTTAACACTTATTCAGACAATCATCACCTCTGATGTGTGCTGACAGCATGTGTCCCTCACCCGTCCTCCTTCACAGGCACGATGTGTCAAACCCAGGCGCGGTCCTCAGCATCTCACAAACGAATGTCACAAGGTCAAGTTCCCGGCAATTCTGCTCGAATCACTCATGGCTTAAATGCAGAACGCCATCTCATTATCTGCTTCAGCTGAAAGTCTTTAAGTTTGCACGTGAACATCCTCCACAAGTGCAGCCAATAATGCTGATGAGGGTGAAGGACTCTTCTGCCAGCACCTTCTCCACAGACAAAAACCAGTTTGCATACCACCTGGAGAGCAAAGAAAAGAAAACAACACCAAAATGTCCAGCCAAACCCCCCAACACACAACAATAATGCCATAAAAGAATGGAATAATCTTCCAAATGAACTAAAACATCAGACAGTGTATCACCTTCACAGCAGAGCTTAAACAGTGGTTAGGGAACAACCAAACCTGCCAGCACTAATATTACTGTGTAGAAGTGGTTATTTGTTATTTATGTCTTGATATAAAATGATAGATATATTAGGTAGGTAATTATGTATTTATTTATTTATTTTTTTAAAGATAAGGGCTTGTCTGTAATTGCAATCATTGTTGAAATCTGTCATTTATTTTGTATATGTGTGAAAGTTGGAGCGGTTGTGGGAGTGTGTGTGTGTGACAGTGTCGGACTGTATGTGTGGTATTGTTTGACTGAGTATTCCTTCACTGTATTTTATTATGTAATGGGGACTGCAGATGGAAACTAGCTATTTAGCTACAATCTGGTACAGATCGTCTTTGTTTTATGAGCTTAATGTCTCTGTACATTGTCCCTTTTCAAATAAAGGCGAGTAATAATAATAATAATAATAATAATAATAATAATAATAATAATACGCAGTCCCTCCAAAGCAGGTATCATTTTTAATATGATCACTCTTGCACCCAGTTTTCTTCAGACCAGTCAGGGGATGGACATGTGAAATTTTCCACATTACTCATTATGTCTTGGACTTCATTTGTGTCTGCCCTGAGGGAAGCCACCAAGACACCTGTGACAGGACTGACAGGCATCTCTGGCCGTGACTGGAGAAGCTGTGCAGCTGTTGCGTCACCAGTGAGTCACTGATTCATGGATCAGTGGAACACAGAAGAATTTACTCATCAAGAAGATGTGAAATTTCAAAAAAGTTTCCTAGAAGCCACATGGGAGACTCCAACCTATAGACTCCCCATGTGGAAACGCAACTGTAACTAAGATTATTCTTGGCACAGGACACAGCAGAGTGAGATTTGTCTGATCTGCGTCCAGCAGATATCCAGCAAAAATGTTTATGTGAAATTTGTCCAGATTTTGTCCAGCTCTCTGTCTCTGCCTTCTTTCTTTTCTGTAGTAGTTGTTGTTGTTGTCTGCCATGTTTCTTTGGCTCCATGATGGTTACATTAAATTGTCAAAGACATTCTTCTTGACGTGGTGCTGGAAACATAACTAATTGTACATGGAATGTGAATATATTACATATATAGTGGTAATGTCTTTAAAAAAAAAAAATCATTTAAAGACACATTTTCAACATTAGTAACATTGTTGTCTCAGCAGTTGCAAAGGGGTCACCGTCGCTGTCACGTGTGCTCAGGGGCCGCTGGCTGCTCACTTTCCTCACAAGATTCAGAGCGGAATTCCGGAGCGATGTAGTGTTTAAGGCATTTTCCCCGAGCTAGAGGTTGGAATCTGTGAATGTTTGAGGGTTCTGAAGCCAGTATAATATTAGTGTATGTAAAGTACCATCTGGCCCTTCAACAGCATCTTGTGGCTGTATTTTAATTTTGAGCATATTGTTGATATAAAATTTCTAATCCTTTTTTTAATGCTATGAAATAAAATTATAGTGGTGCAGTAATCATAATAATAATAATAATTTTGAATGACTTAAACATAAAGAATCAGAACTACAGCTTTAAATTTTATAATCATTTTGTTTCCAAATCGTGGCTATAAGAATAGAAAAATACAACACAGAGTCTAAACACGTTAAATATAAAAGTCTGAGCTGCTGCGTGACATTTACACATGTTTTGACCAGTGTCTTTGTTAAGTTAATAAATGGACCAGAAGAAGAGTCTTAGACTTTCAGGCACTAATTAAATATGTGAATCATCATTTTTATTTGGAGCAGAAAGATTTCACCTCTTTTAAGTGAAATCTGATGCTCCGATTGATTTTTATTCTTTATAAACACAAACAGTGAAGTCAAATTTTCAGCCATTTAAAACACACAAAACAAATGTTTGAATTTCTATCCAAATTGTAGATTCTATGCTTTTGTAGCTTCAGAGATAAAGAGCTCTGCTTTGTGTCACCTAAAAGATGTTTTTAATGACTCCATTGTTTCTGTTTATATAAAATAATATAAAGCATAAATTGCTGCCCATGAAGATATGATGCATTCACAGGCATAAGAACATAAACTGTAATGTGGCCACCAACGTGGGGGCCGTCCGTGCAAAGACCTGAGGAGATCAAGACAACATGAGGGGCCTGACTTCAACTTCAGCTACGTGCAAAGCTGCACGTTGGTATCAGCTGCTGGACAAAAGCATTTCACTTTGCACCAGCAGCAAAAAGCAGGTTGAAGTCGAGAAGCTCTTTTGCAGTGATTGTGTGGTAAGATCAGCACTCAGACGTGCCCGACACAAGCAGGGTGACCACACTTGTGCACTCTGTACACAGTGTGCAACAGTGCTAAATAACAAAATGAAAAATAAAAACGAACAAAAAAACAAAAACAACAACAACAACAACAACAACAACAACAAAAGGAAGAAGTAATGTAAAATCAAAGCCTTAATAACTCTGGTTTGTGGCTTTTATTGACATCAGATTTCTTGCTTCCTGCAGCTTGGGGGTGAACAAACACATGCCAACCTTATAAAAGACCAAAAAAAAAAAAGAGACAAAATTACCAATCAGCAAAACCGTATTTGTCCAACTGTTTATGGACTCGACTGTGCACAATCACGAGGGGCCACATACAGAATGTATTCAGATGTGATCACGAGGACACAACCTCAGACTGCAACAAGACCAGGTTCTGGTATCAGCAGTAATTTCGCCATGATCTGCTTCATGGTGGGAATAATGTTTCTGCACTGTGACTGGATTTATTCAGGCCCAACTCTGGAAGCCTCCATATTTGTGTCACATCTGCCGCAGTGGCCAGACACCAGCCACCTGGACGCACCACCACAGGCCCATATCAGGAGGAGAGCTCCAGCTGAGTCACTCTGCCCCATTTCAAAACATTTATCCAGAGTCGACAGACCACCAGACCGGGACGGAGACCGTAAAGTAACCAGAGAACCAGGCCTGACAGAGGAAAAGAGAAATTAGCTGATCTTTTGGGCATCGACATGAAAAACAGGGATCGGCTAGAAATGCTGGTGGTGTGTGTGTGTGTGTGTATGTGGGGGGGTGTGGCTCCACGAGACCTGGATGAGTCACCGCGCTGCAACATCATGTTGTCAGCAATACACCGCTCCATCCCTCAGCAGCTCTCTAATGGCAGTTTGTAATTTGATGAAAAAGAAAAGAAAAACATCGGCTTCAACTGTGATTTGGGTGAGGGGGGGTGAGGAACACACAGCTGTCAATAAGAGCAACCACAAGAGCACTTAGAGTCTGTACATCCGCCACGCACACAGGCAGGCACGCACGCACGCACGCAGGCACCCACGCACCCACGCACGCACGCACGCACGCACGCAGGCACCCACGCACGCACGCACGCACGCAGGCAGGCAGGCAGGCAGGCACGCAAGCACGCACACACGCAGGCAGGCAGGCAGGCACGCAAGCACGCACACACGCAGGCAGGCAGGCAGGCACGCACGCACGCAAGCATGCACGCAGGCAGGCACGCAAGCACGCACGCAGGCAGGCACGCACGCACGCAAGCACGCACGCAGGCAGGCACGCAAGCACGCACGCACGCAGGCAGGCACGCACGCATGCACGCAGGCACGCACGCAGGCAGGCAGGCACGCAAGCACGCACGCACGCAGGCACGCAGGCACGCAAGCAAGCACGCACGCAGGCAGGCACGCAAGCAGGCACGCACGCAGGCAGGCACGCACGCACGCAGGCACGCACGCACGCACGCAGGCAGGCATGCACGCATGCACGCAGGCAGGTAGGCACGCAGGCACGCACGCACGCAGGCAGGTAGGCAGGCAGGCACGCACGCACGCAGGCACCCACGCACGCAGGCAGGCACGCACGCACGCACGCACGCACGCAGGCAGGCAGGCACACACGCACGCAGGCAGGCAGGCACGCACGCAGGCACGCACGCAGGCAGGCAGGCAGGCAGGCAGGCACGCACGCACGCACGCAGGCAGGCAGGCAGGCACGCACGCACGCAGGCAGGCAGGCAGGCACGCACGCACGCACGCAGGCAGGTACGCAAGCACACACGCATGCAGGCAGGCAGGCACGCACGCACGCACGCAGGCAGGCAGGCACGTACGCACGCAGGCATGCAGGCACGCACGCACGCAGGCACGCACGCACGCAGGCAGGCATGCACGCACGCACGCAGGCAGGCAGGCAGGTAGGCACGCACGCACACAGGCAGGCACGCACGCAGGCAGGCAGGCACGCACGCACGCACGCACGCAAGCAGGCAGGCAGGCACGCACGCATGCATGCAGGCACGCACGCACGCACGCAGGCAGGCATGCACGCAGGCAGGCAGGCAGGCAGGCACGCACGCACGCAGGCAGGCAGGCACACACGCATGCACGCACGCACGCAGGCAGGCATACACGCACGCACGCAGGCAGGCAGGCAGGCAGGCACGCACGCACGCAGGCAGGCACGCAAGCACGCACGCAGGCAGGCAGGCAGGCAGGCACGCAAGCACGCACGCACGCATGCAGGCAGGCAGGCACGCACGCACGCAGGCAGGCAGGCACGCACGCACGCACGCACGCACGCAGGCACGCACGCACGCAGGCAGGCACGCACGCACGCAGGCAGGCACGCACGCACGCAGGCACGCACGCACGCACGGATGCACGCATGCACGCAGGCATGCATGCACGCACGCACGCAGGCAGGCAGGCACGCACGCACGCACGCAAGCAGGCAGGCAGGCACGCACGCATGCATGCAGGCACGCACGCACGCACGCACGCAGGCAGGCAGGCAGGCACGCACGCACGCAGGCAGGCAGGCACACACGCATGCACGCACGCAGGCAGGCATACACGCACGCACGCACGCAGGCAGGCAGGCAGGCAGGCACGCACGCACGCAGGCAGGCACGCAAGCACGCACGCAGGCAGGCAGGCACGCAAGCACGCACGCACGCACGCACGCACGCAGGCAGGCAGGCACGCACGCACGCACGCACGCAGGCAGGCAGGCAGGCACGCACGCACGCACGCAAGCACGCACGCAGGCAGGCACGCACGCACGCACGCATGCAGGCATGCACGCACGCAGGCACGCACGCACGCACGGATGCACGCATGCACGCAGGCAGGCAGGCATGCACACACGCAGGCAGGCAGGCACGCAAGCACGCACGCACGCATGCAGGCAGGCAGGCACGCACGCACGCAGGCAGGCAGGCAGGCAGGCACGCACGCACGCACGCAAGCACGCAAGCACGCACGCACGCACGCAGGCAGGCACGCACGCAGGCACGCACGCACGCACGGATGCACGCAGGCATGCATGCACGCACGCACGCAGGCAGGCAGGCAGGCAGGCACGCACGCACGCAGGCAGGCACGCACGCACGCAAGCAGGCATGCACGCAGGCAGGCACGCACGCACGCACGCACGCACGCAGGCAGGCAGGCACGCACGCACGCACGCATGCAGGCAGGCAGGCACGCACACACGCAGGCAGGCAGGCAGGCACGCACGCACGCACGCACGCAAGCACGCATGCACGCAGGCAGGCACGCACGCAGGCACGCACGCAGGCACGCACGCACGCACGGATGCACGCAGGCATGCATGCACGCACGCACGCAGGCAGGCAGGCAGGCAGGCACGCACGCACGCAGGCAGGCACGCACGCACGCACGGATGCACGCAGGCATGCATGCACGCACGCACGCAGGCAGGCAGGCAGGCAGGCACGCACGCACGCAGGCAGGCACGCACGCACGCAAGCAGGCATGCACGCAGGCAGGCACGCACGCACGCACGCACGCACGCACGCACGCAGGCAGGCAGGCACGCACGCACGCACGCATGCAGGCAGGCAGGCACGCACACACGCATGGCAGGCAGGCAGGCACGCACGCACGCACGCACGCAAGCACGCATGCACGCAGGCAGGCACGCACGCAGGCACGCACGCACGCACGGATGCACGCAGGCATGCATGCACGCACGCACGCAGGCAGGCAGGCAGGCAGGCACGCACGCACGCAGGCAGGCACGCACGCACGCAAGCAGGCATGCACGCAGGCAGGCACGCACGCACGCACGCACGCAGGCAGGCAGGCACGCACGCACGCACGCACGCACGCATGCAGGCAGGCAGGCACGCACGCACGCAGGCAGGCAGGCAGGCACGCACGCACGCAAGCACGCACGCACGCAGGCAGGCACGCACGCAGGCACGCACGCACGCACGGATGCACGCAGGCATGCATGCACGCACGCACGCAGGCAGGCAGGCAGGCAGGCACGCACGCACGCAGGCAGGCACGCACGCACGCAAGCAGGCATGCACGCAGGCAGGCAGGCAGGCACGCACGCACGCACGCAGGCAGGCAGGCACGCACGCACGCACGCAGGCAGGCAGGCACGCACGCACGCACGCAGGCAGGCACGCACGCACGCAGGCAGGCAGGCAGGCACGCACGCACGCAAGCACGCACGCACGCACGCAGGCAGGCACGCACGCAGGCACGCACGCACGCACGCACGCACGGATGCACGCAGGCATGCATGCACGCTCGCACGCAGGCAGGCAGGCAGGCAGGCACGCACGCACGCAGGCAGGCACGCACGCACGCAAGCAGGCATGCACGCAGGCAGGCAGGCAGGCACGCACGCACGCACGCACGCAGGCAGGCAGGCACGCACGCACGCACGCATGCAGGCAGGCAGGCACGCACGCACGCAGGCAGGCAGGCAGGCACGCACGCAAGCACGCATGCACGCAGGCAGGCATGCACGCACGCACGCAGGCACGCACGCACGCACGCAGGCAGGCAGGCAGGCACGCACGCACACAGGCAGGCATGCACGCACGCACGCAGGCAGGCAGGCAGGCACGCACGCAGGCAGGCAGGCAGGCACGCACGCACGCAAGCAGGCATGCACGCAGGCAGGCAGGCAGGCACGCACGCACGCACGCAGGCAGGCACGCACGCACGCACGCATGCAGGCAGGCAGGCACGCAGGCACGCATGCACACACGCATGCACGCACGCACGCACGCAGGCAGGCACGCACGCACGCATGCAGGCAGGCAGGCACGCACGCACGCATGCAGGCAGGCAGGCACGCACGCACGCAGGCAGGCAGGCACGCACGCACGCACGCAGGCAGGCAGGCAGGCACGCAGGCACAAAACCTCTGAGTCTTGATTGTGTTGGTTTTTGAGTGACACACTTTGACATCTGATTAGATTCTGGTCCCGTGCTGCCCGTCTGTGTGGTCCAAAGTCACATCCTCACTGGTTGATGTGTCGTCTCTGTTTTTTTACAACTGTGCACTTTTGAAAAAATCCCTCTCTTGTTATTATTGTCTCCTCCCCTGTGCGAGGTCAACCGATCAACTTCAAGCCCATCCAGTGGGTTTTCTCAGAAGTACTTGTCACAAAGAAGAGATTTTTTATGAAAATCACCTTTGGGGGCAGTATCTGCAGTGGAGACGTGCAAAGGCGTCAGACGCCCTGAAATGGGCAGCGATCGCTGCGGTGCAAACGGGCTGAATGTTAACAGTCAAACGCTCATCGATGCAGATTCCTGAAAATCTAAACAAAAATGTTTTCAACAGTGTTTGTGAGCTGAGTGGAACCTTCATCAGTCATTTCAAAGAGCTATCCTTTTTATTTTGTATTTGACAGTTTCCAAGAACCTTGAGGAAAGAACCAGTTCCTAAAAAAAAAAAAAAAAAAAAAATCACCAAACCACAGGTTAAAAAAAGAACAAAGAAAGAAAGAAATAAAAACCTTGAGTGGTGTAAAATGAGTGCATGCTGCTGATTTTGATGTATGAAAATGGAAACGCAGCATGAAGCGTGCCAGTGCAGCGGAAACTCAACAAGCCAATAAATAAAACTCTGAAGAGCGGAACATGAAGAAAATCTCCAACTGTGGTGCAAAATGTTAAGATTGTACCATGTGGTTGCTGCAGGAACACGGTGCAGTCAGCGGTTTGATGCCATACGTGCACTTTGCACCAACACACCGGAGTGAGCAATGAAAGGATAAAGACGTGTGTGTACTGCACAAACTCAGCTTCAACTGAAGTCCCACAGTGTGCTGCTAAGTAAGTCCTATTCAAAATATTGAGGTTTCAAATCCCACAAAATCTCAGAGAGTTCACCGCTCTGCAAGATGTGTCTACTGCACTGAGACGCTCTGATCAGGCTGCAATTTAACGGCTGCACACGGACAACAGCATCAACGTCGCAAAGTAAAACTCTTTGTATATTGTGCCTAAAACTCTATATATTCTATATTCTTTGGGCTTTTAGAAGTTGTTATTGTGTTTGTTTTATGTAAACATGCGAGAAGCTCAGTTTGTTTCGCCGTTATTTTCAGTGGGACTCACTGTGAGCTGCGATCGCTTCCTGTTCATGTCGTTCTGGGGGAAAGTGAAGTTTGTACTTAAACATCCTGATTATTGTCCTTTACAGCACTGCTTGTCCTCTTTGTTCCAGACTGATATATATATATATATATATATATATATATATATATATATATATATTGAAATTCAGTTTGCACTTATGAAGTTCCACACAGGTTGAAGGCAGGGTTTGCCTTTTAGAATAACTAGTTGTGTGCCTTAAGGGCACCAAAATCTGAAAAGTTTGGTGCCCCTCAGAAAAGTTCGGTGCCAAACCTTTGCAACTGGGGGGGTCTGAGGGCATGCTCCCCCAGAAAATTTTGATATAAAATAATGCAAACGGTGGATTCTGGTGATATCTGGGACAGAATTGGGTGAAATTATGGGAGGGAATTTTTGTGTTTTTGGAGTAATATTTTCTGAAATTTAGAAATTTTCTAACCTTGTCAGAAGCTGAGATGACCCCATGCCAATCTGCCTGTGCATATTGGCATGGGGTCATCTAAGCTGCTAATGTTTTATTAAGGAGAAAACAAAAAACTGAAAGTGTTGATTACACTTGTGATTACAGAAAATCTGACTTGTGCATCTTCAGAATTCCTTTCGCTGCCACACTTTCACCTGGCTTTTGCATGCTTATCTTTTTGTCTGGCAGCAGCCCTCTTGTGCCCATCACTGTTGGCATGCTTTACCAGGGGGTGATGATGGAAAGACTTGGACCCAGTTACATACAAACCTGAAGCAAGCTTGGCATAGTTGTTCACCATCCCTGACTGACAAACTGATCTTCTCATATTCCCTTTGTTTCTCCTTCTTTTCCTCTTCTGTTCTAGCGCATTTTTTTGGAAATAGCTGACCCCCTGTGTCCACATTTTGCGGATTTTCTGCTCGCAATTTACCGGTTTTCAGCCACGCACCCAACATGTTTGAATGTCTCTACGGAAGTAGTTGCTTTCAAACTGCCTTTCATACACGGGTGCTGATTGGCTGTTTCGCGCTCACTGGAGTGGCTGCAGCCAATAAAATCGAGTGTTACAAGCAGAGGAGAAGAACCTTTTTTTATGATGTTTTGTGTATGTGTAGGTCTCAGAAAGTCAAATTCTGCACAAATTTTGTCCAAATTTGATCGATTTCTGTACAGTTATCGAATAAAAAAGGTGGATTCCAGTCAGGAATGCAAGTCTAGAGAGTTGTGTGCCCACCCCCAAAGTAGGGTGCCACGGGTTCCCGGGTAACTGCAAAAACTGAACCCTTGTTGAAAGTTGCAGACACAGAATATTTGCTTTTGTGAGTTTTCAATGTCTCATTCAACAGTCTGTTAGAAATGTTATGAAAGACATACAAAAATTAAAACTGGGTTGTATAATGTTAATTTCTCAATAGGGCAAATGTAGATGACACAGTTGAGGTGGTGTTCAGCAGTGGAGGAGCTAGGAGTTCAGGTTTGGGAAGCATGCACTGGAAGACGTCCTGAATGTGAGCCAACCATCCAGGCAGAACACCAGCCCATCAACATCTTACCAATGGAGCCAGTTTGGTGATTTAGTATTTAGCCTTTTCTTATTTGTTGAGGTACCCAACACTGAGACATGTACCATGTTGGAGACGACATTCCTTTATGATGCAGGTAGTACATCCCTTTGATTCATGCAGGATCAAAGGGAGACTCAGAGACACAAAGTCCCAAAGACATCCCGTCACCAGCGTACTAGTTTTTGTTTTCCGCTGGCATCAGTTGGTTGGGCTCACCACACTGAGTCTGGCACAGAACCATGTTGATATGTTTTACACCTGATGCAACTTCAGGCCTTCATGAAAAAAATATGCGGCCTCACACACTGTAAAAATATTATGTTGTTTTTACAGAACAATTCTGACAGCTGTGGTTCCCAAAGGAATTCTGTAAAAATTACAATGAATATGATGATTTTCCATAAAACATGTACATGTTACAGTTCAAACCTGTGGTAATTCACAAAAAAAGTTTTAAAACTGTAATTTTAATGGCCCTTTCCTGTTGAATTAACATGACCATGCTGCTATTAAACCTTTTTTTTCTACAATATTTACACATATAGTAAGACCCTTCAGCTGCTCCCCTGTTTTCACTGGGCATCACCACAGCACATCCAAGGTGGGTCTGCACACTGATTTGGCACACGTTTGGCACTGGATGCCCTTCCTGACGCAACACCATATTACACAGAGAAATCAGGCAGGGGTGGGGTTTGAACCGGGAACCTTCTGCACTGAATCCAAGCACATTAACCACTTGGCCTGAGAGAACAGAATCAGTTCACATCACAGAGATGTGATGAGGACGAGCGCCTCCAGTCTGAAATTCAACGACAAATGTTACAGTTACATAAATTCAATTTTGTCATGTTTAAAAGCATGTTATCTAATATACAAATAATGAATGTGTATGAGGTCAGTCGTGTTGTGAAAGTGTAGGAACACAGACTCACAACAGGGGGTGCTAAATGAATGGACAATGGATAAACACAGTTTTGGTACCACAGACAATTAAATGTTAAGTGACGTGTGGGCAGGCTTGAGGATAGGAGACCTCCGTCTAGAACCGAGCCGGATCCCAGACAGCCTCCACCGCCAACGGATCTGAAGAACACCGGAGCCGCCAAGTCCTGGAGCCCCAGGTGGCCACTGTCTCCAGCTGTCAGACCGGGTACTGCTGCCAGAGAACAGAAACAGTTTTGATGAGTTTTGTGAGTTCGCACACTCAGTAATTCCACCGTCAGTGTTCTTTTGGGAGGGAGCACCTCCACCTCCAATCACACACTCGTGCAGCTCCTGTCTAACCACTTGTCTGCCACACCCGACGGCACTTCCTCAGATGGGCCTGGACCGAGGGCACCCCGACCTCTCCCTCCACCAATGGAAATAACGGGGGCTGGTACCCCAAACATATCTCGAATGGGGAGAGGCCGGTGGCAGATGACACTTGGCTGTTATGAGCGTACTCGATCCAGGCCAGATGGTCACTCCAGGCCGTCAGGTGCGCGGAGGTCACGCAGCGGAGGGCCTGCTCCAACTCCTGATTCATCCGCTCTGCATGCCCGTTCGTCTGGGGGTGGTACCCGGACGAGAGGCTGACTGTGGCCCCCAATTCCCTGCAGAAACTCCTCCAGACCTGGGAGGAGAACTGGGGACCACGATCTGAGACTATGTCCGATGGAATCCCATGCAGACGCACGACATGGTGGACCAGGAGGTCTGCAGTCTCCTGGGCCATCGGGAGCTTCGGGAGGGCCACGAAGTGGGCCGCCTTGGAGAACCAGTCCACTATCGTGAGGATGGTTGTCTTGCCCTGGGACGGCGGGAGGCCCATGACAAAGTCCAGGCCGATGTGAGACCAGGGGCGATGAGGCACGGGCAAAGGCTGAAGGAGACCCTGGGTTTTTTGGTGGTCCGCTTTGCCCCTGGCGCAGGTGGTGCAGGCCTGGACATACTCCCGGACGTTGGCTTCCAGAGACGCCCACCAGAAGCGCTGCTGGACAACTGCCACAGTTCTTCACACCCCTGGGTGGCAGGAGAGCTTGGAACTGTGACAGAAGTCCAAGACTGCAGCTCTGGCTTCTGGTGGGACGTACAGTCTGTTCTTGTGGCTGGTCCCCGGGTCCGGGTTCCGTGTCAGGGCCTCCCGGACGGTCTTCTCCACGTCCCAGGTGAGGGTGGCCACGACAGTGGACTCGGGGATGATGGTTTCGGTCGGGTCTGACAGCTCGTTCCTGACTTCCTCTTCGTGCACCCGGGACAGGGCGTCAGACCGTTGGTTCTTCGTCCCGGGGCGGTATGTGATCCAAAAGTCAAAACGCCCAAAGAACAGTGACCAGCGGGCTTGCCTGGGGTTCAGACGCTTGGCGGTCCAGATGTACTCCAGGTTCCGATGGTCAGTGAAAACCGTGAATGGCTCCGAAGCTCCTTCCAACAGGTGTCTCCACTCCTCCAGAGCCTTCTTCACCGCAAGAAGTTCCCGATTGCCGACATCATAGTTCCTTTCAGCCGGGGTCAACCTGCGGGAAAAATAGGCACAAGGGTGGAGAACCTTGTCGGACTC
Organism: Thalassophryne amazonica; assembly: GCF_902500255.1. Taxonomy (NCBI): domain Eukaryota; kingdom Metazoa; phylum Chordata; class Actinopteri; order Batrachoidiformes; family Batrachoididae; genus Thalassophryne; species Thalassophryne amazonica. The sequence continues at coordinate 72,932,864 of NC_047120.1, forward strand.
CCTGCTCTGGGACAGCACGGCTCCTATCCCTGAGTCAGAGGCGTCCACTTCGACTATAAACTGGCAACTAGGATCGGGCTGCACCAGAACTGGCGCCGTCGAGAACCGGCGTTTCAACTCCCTAAACGCGGCTTTGCACCAATCCGACCAGGTGAAGGGGACTTTTGTGGAGGTCAGGGCTGTCAGGGGACTAACCACCTCACTATAGCCCTTGATGAACCTCCAGTAAAAATTAGCAAAACCGAGGAACTGTTGCAGTTTCCTATGGTTTGTTGGTTGGGGCCAGTCTCTCACTGCCGCTACCTTGGCCGGATCGGGTGCGACGGAGTTTGAGGAGATGATGAACCCCAGGAAGGACAAAGAAGTACGGTGGAACTCGCACTTCTCGCCCTTCACAAACAGCCGGTTCTCCAACAACCGCTGCAGGACCTGATGTACATGCGTAACATGAGTCTCAGGATCTGGGGAAAAGATGAGTATATCGTCTAGATATACGAAGACAAACCGATGCAGGAAATCCCGCAAGACATCGTTTACCAAAGCTTGGAACTTCGCGGAGGCGTTTGTGAGGCCGAACGGCATGACCAGGTACTCAAAGTGACCTAACGGGGTATTAAATGCCATCTTCCATTCGTCTCCCTTCCGGATCCGAACCAGGTGGTACGCATTCCTAAGATCCAGTTTTGTGAATATTTGGGCTCCATGCAGGGGCGTGAACACTGAATCTAACAGGGGTAGAGGGTATCGGTTGCGAATCGTGATCTTGTTCAGCCCCCTGTAATCAATGCATGGACGGAGTCCACCATCTTTCTTGCCCACAAAAAAGAAACCAGCACCCATCGGGGAGGTGGAGTTCCGGATCAGCGCGGCAGCTAATGAGTCCCGGATGTAGGTCTCCATTGATTCGTGTTCAGGACGTGAGAGGTTGTACAGCCTGCTGGATGGGTACTCAATGCCCGGGATCAAATCAATGGCACAATCGTACGGACGGTGCGGGGGAAGGGTGAGCGCCAGATCCTTGCTGGAAACGTCAGCAAGATCGTGGTACTCACTTGGCACCGCTGTCAGATTGGGAGGGACTTTGACCTCCTCACTAGCTGTCACACCAGGCGGAACCGAGGATCCAAGACATTCCCGGTGGCAGGTTTCGCTCCACTGAGGCACAATCCCAGACGGCCAATCAATCCGGGGATTGTGCTTTATCATCCAAGGATAGCCCAAAATCACACGGGAGGTAGAAGGTGTTACATAAAACACAATCTCCTCCCTGTGATTACCAGACACTACCAGTGTTACTGGCTGTGTCTGGTGTGTGATTAATGGAAGAAGGGTGCCATCTAGTGCCCGTACCTTCAAAGGTGAAGGTAGAGCCACTAGAGGGAGCCCGACTTCCCTTGCCCATCTGCTGTCCAGCAGATTCCCTTCCAACCCTGTGTCTACCAGTGCTGGGGCATGAAGGGTCAGATCCCCACTCAGGATCGTAACTGGGATGCATGCAGATTTACGGGGTTTCCCCGCGTGCGTATTATGGCCCACCCTTAGCCCAGCTTCTAAGGGCGGGTGTTGTTGTTTAACTGTTTGGGGCAGTTCCTCTGTAGATGCTCACTCGAGCCACAGAAAAAACACTCCCTGCGGACTAGCCTCTGTTGTCTGAGCTTTGTATTGACTTTAGCCCTGCTCGTGTCCATAGCTTCATCAGCAGGGGGAGCTGTTGCCACACATGAGTCACGGGCTGTGGAGCATGGGGAAGATGGCACCCTTTCGGACCCGGAAGAAAGAGGGACGGCTCGTGCCCGGCCACGCCCCCCGCCCTGCTCCCGACGGTGTTCCTCTAATCGGTTATCTAATCGTATAACCAGATCAACAAGCCCATCGAAATCCTGCGGTTCATCCTTAGTCAGTAAATGCTCCTTCAGGACCGGAGACAGTCCGTTTACGAAGGCGGCGCGGAGTGCAACGTTGTTCCAGCCGGACCTCGCAGCTGCGATGCGGAAGTCGACTGCATACTCCGCTGCACTCCGACGCCCCTGTCTGATTGACAGCAGCAAGTTTGATGCGGATTCGCCTCTATGGGGGTGATCAAAAACCTGCTTGAACTCCCTCACAAACCCAGTATACGTCGTTAGGAGCCGTGAATTCTGCTCCCAGAGCACCGTAGCCCAGGCGCGTGCCTCTCCTCGAAGCAAGTTTATTACGTAAGCCACCCGGCTGGCATCTGACTCGTACATGACGGGACGCTGTGAAAAGATGAGCGAGCACTGCATTAAGAAGTCCGCGCACGTCTCGACACAGCCTCTGTACGGCTCCGGAGGGCTTATGTATGCTTCAGGGAACGGTGGGGGGTCGTTGAACGACCAGCGGAATGTCTGTTTCAGGCCTCCGGTCAGCAGGAGGAGGTGCTGCAGCAGCGCCCGGAGCCTGCGCTTCCACCCGGGCGGTGAGAGCCTCCATCCTCTGATTGAGAATCACATTCTGCTCGGTGACTAAGTCCAGCCGAGCAGTGAAAGTGGTTAAGATTTGCTGCAGCTCACCTAACACACCTCCTGCTGACGCCTGTTCACCTCGCTCTTCCATTGGCTGTTCAAGCGATGGTTGACGCCCCTCGGGATCCATGACGCTGGCCGAGAAATCCTGTTGTGAAAGTGTAGGAACATGGACCCACAACAGGGGGCGCTAAATGAACGGACAATGGATAAGCCAAACAGTAACATTTAATGTTGTGAAATGCACAACGGAATACAGACAATCACAGTTTTGGTACCACAGACAATTAAATGTTAAGTGACGTGTGGGCAGGCTTGAGGATAGGAGACTTCTGTCTAGAACCGAGCCGGATCCCACACAGCCTCCACCGCCAACGGATCTGAAGAACATCGGAGCCGCCAAGTCCTGGAGCCCCAGGTGGCCACTGTCTCCAGCTATCAGACCGGGTACTGCTGGCAGAGAACAGAAACAGTTTTAATGAGTGTGAGTTCGCACACTCAGTAATTCTACTGTCAGTGTTCTTTTGGGAGGGAGCACCTCCACCTCCAATCACACACTCGTGCAGCTCCTGTCTAACCACTTATCTGGATGGAGTGTGGAGCGAAGCCGTCGCTGACCACACCTAACGTCAATCCAATGGATAAGGAACACCACAGGCATACGGCTGCAAAAAGAGTTCAGACTATAACGCAGTTTCACGTTCAGCAGAAAAATTACCTCCAAGGTAGCTGATTTCTCGGCGGGGAGGTGGAGTTGCAGTCTGGCCTTTATGGTGGTGGTGGTATGATGTGAAATGAGTGACAGCTGGTGCTGATGACAGGTGACAGCTGTCACTCCCGGTTGCTATGACGCCCTCGTGCTTGAAGCCCGCACTTCAAGCAGGGCGCCATCTGGTGGTGGTGGGCCAGCAGTACCTCCTCTTCAGCGGCCCACACAACAAGTGGTATGAATATTCGCCTCGCTGAATGGTACGTTCCAGCTTTCATTGAATTAAATATTCGTTCCGTTGAAAGAATGTAAAAAAAAATCATTATTTGTTTTAATGGCTAAAATAGATCCTTGTCATTTGATATTTTACTAGTTTACAAACAACAGAAAAGGGACTTACATTGTGGTGTTTCACTGCTGCTTAACAGTCCAACACAAACTTTAAATAGGAGTCTAAATTGCGATGATGTAGTCCATGAGGCCATGCACTGATTTTATGTACTTCAAAAAAAAAAAAAAAAAAAAGACTCATTCCAGCAAAAAATCACGTCAGCTTTTCATCTCTTCATGCCTCCAGACAGCTTACAGCACAGTGGAGTTGTTTTTCTTTTTGTGTGTGTGTGTTAGAAGAATTAACAGCAAAACAAACGGCGTCATGTTTAGGGATGCATGCACCAAATTGCTCACTAAAAAAAGAACTATTGCATGGTCAATGAAACACAACACCAAATAGTATGAATAATCCATGTCACGTGACATACAAACCACCAATCAAATCAGACAAGGATCCACTCAGCTGTTATATAATAACAAATACAGTCACTATCTATCTATCTATCTATCTATCTATCTATCTATCTATCTATCTATCTATCTATCTATCTATCTATCTATCTATCTATCTATCTATCTATCTATCTATCTATCTATCTATCTATCTATCTATCTATCTATCTATCTATCTATCTATCTATCTATCTATCTATCTATCTATCTATCTATCTATCTATCTATCTATCTATCTATCTATCTATCTATCTATCTATTTGTCTGTCTGTCTATCTCTTATTAATTAATGAAACATCAACCCTCTGTAACATTTCTGTATTATAAGGGTTTGATAATGAAATGTTCAGAAACATTTTGGCATTTTTAATTTATATATCAGCAGATCTGTCATATATCAGAAAAGGAAAAGTTATCAGTATCTTATCGGCCTCCAAAGGGAAAAAAAAATCGACATCAGTTGGGCTGTAGTGCTTAAGGCTGCTGCCCAATCATCTTTGCACAAATCAACCAATTTTCACAAAACATGGTCAAAACATGTTCTGATCGCGACACTATACAAACAGTTACACCTTGGAATGGATTTGTTGGAAAGATCAGAGCCAAGAAATCGACCTTTTCTTTCTTAAGGGAGGAATGCACTTTAAAAACCTCCCCAGTTGATCAATTTCATTGACTTTTCTTTGTGCTATGAACAAAGAGAAACAGAGGTCAGAGAGGAGGAGAAACATCAATGCAAATCAATATAACACTTTGCTTTAATGTGGCCCCGATCTGAAACAGTGTATTTTAAAAGAACAAAGCATTTGGTGCTTTGGGTCTCATTTCTTCACCTTCCTGGTGACAGACTGAGAAGAGCAGAGATTACACTGAGACTCCAGCAGGCTGATCATTTAATCATCTCAGAGCTGGGCCGTGGTAACCTGACTCAGAGTGTTTAGAGACACTAATTGCACTCAGTGTCTCATGAGAAGTTTGGCTTCAAGGTAATCCCTCCATCTCCAGCTTTAATAAGTGGAAACTGGAAAGTTCAAAGGCAGTTTGAAATTCCAATGTGTGCAAATCTGCCACTGCACAGAACAACTTTATGTTACTGTCATTCTGAAGTGGCTCAGTGGGATCGGGGCTATTTCCCCTAAGACTCCTTGTGCGCTGAGGGTTGTGACCAGATTTTTGTACGTCATGTCGTGTCTGTTTGAGTTCACTGAACGCTCCCTCAACACATCCTGGCACTGATGGGAGGAAATCATTCACAAGATTATTTCTGTTTATAAGTGAATGAGCGGAGTGGGGAGCTCAGTGGGATGGGAGACGGACTACCAGTATGTAGACCTGGGTTCAATTCCTGCTCACACTACCCGTATGTGTCCTTGGAAAAGACAGTTCATCTACATTGTTCCAGTCCAAACAGGCAGTGGACTGTTGTCCCATCCAGGGAGAGTCATACATGCTCATCTGCTGCTTTGAAGGTCCCAATGAGCACAGTGGCCTCCATCATCTGTAAATGGAAGAAATTCAGGTCCACCAGGACTCTTCCTAGAGCTGGACGCCCATCTAAACAGAGCAATTGGGGGAGAAGGACCTTAGTCAGGGAGGTGACCAAGAACCCAATGGTCACTCTGTCAGAGCTCCAGCATTACTCTGTGGAGAGACGAGAACCTTCTGGAAGGACAACCATCTCTGCAGTAACAGAGACATCCTGGATGAAAACCTGCTCCAGAGCGCTCTTGACCTCAGACTGGGGCAACGGTTCATCTTTCAGCAGGACAATGACCCTAAGTACACAGCCAAGATATCAAAGGAGTGTCTTCAGGACAACTCTGTGAATGTCCTTGAGTGGCCCAGCCAGAGCCCAGACCTGAATCTGACTGAACATCTCTGGAGAGATCTGAAAATGTCTGTGCACCGACGCTCCCCATCCAACCTGATGGAGCTTGAGAGGTGCTGCAAAGTGGAATGAACCAAACTGCCCAAAGATAGGTGCACCAAGCTTGTGGCATCATATTCAAGAAGACTTGAGGCTGGAATTGCTGCCAAAGGTGCATCAACAAAGTACTGAGCAAAGACTGTGAATACTTATGGACATGGTAAATGGACTGCATTTATATAGCTAGGACATCTTTCTACTCATCACTAATTGAAGAAAATAAGAACAACCCCAGGTTTCTTTTCAGCACTGTAGCCAGGCTGACAAAGAGTCAGAGCTCTATTGAGCTGAGTATTCCATTAACTTTAACTAGTAATGACTTCATGACTTTCTTTGCTAACAAAATTTTAACTATTAGAGAAAAAATTACTCATAACCATCCCAAAGACGTATCGTTATCTTTGGCTGCTTTCAGTGATGCCGGTATTTGGTTAGACTCTTTCTCTCCGATTGTTCTGTCTGAGTTATTTTCATTAGTTACTTCATCCAAACCATCAACATGTCTATTAGACCCCATTCCTACCAGGCTGCTCAAGGAAGCCCTACCATTATTTAATGCTTCGATCTTAAATATGATCAATCTATCTTTGTTAGTTGGCTATGTACCACAGGCTTTTAAGGTGGCAGTAATTAAACCATTACTTAAAAAGCCATCACTTGACCCAGCTATCTTAGCTAATTATAGGCCAATCTCCAACCTTCCTTTTCTCTCAAAAATTCTTGAAAGGGTAGTTGTAAAACAGCTAACTGATCATCTGCAGAGGAATGGTCTATTTGAAGAGTTTCAGTCAGGTTTTAGAATTCATCATAGTACAGAAACAGCATTAGTGAAGGTTACAAATGATCTTCTTATGGCCTCGGACAGTGGACTCATCTCTGTGCTTGTTCTGTTAGACCTCAGTGCTGCTTTTGATACTGTTGACCATAAAATTTTATTACAGAGATTAGAGCATGTCATAGGTATTAAAGGCACTGCGCTGCGGTGGTTTGAATCATATTTGTCTAATAGATTACAATTTGTTCATGTAAATGGGGAATCTTCTTCACAGACTAAAGTTAATTATGGAGTTCCACAAGGTTCTGTGCTAGGACCAATTTTATTCACTTTATACATGCTTCCCTTAGGCAGTATTATTAGACGGTATTGCTTAAATTTTCATTGTTACGCAGATGATACCCAGCTTTATCTATCCATGAAGCCAGAGGACACACACCAATTAGCTAAACTGCAGGATTGTCTTACAGACATAAAGACATGGATGACCTCTAATTTCCTGCTTTTAAACTCAGATAAAACTGAAGTTATTGTACTTGGCCCCACAAATCTTAGAAACATGGTGTCTAACCAGATCCTTACTCTGGATGGCATTACCCTGACCTCTAGTAATACTGTGAGAAATCTTGGAGTCATTTTTGATCAGGATATGTCATTCAAAGCGCATATTAAACAAATATGTAGGACTGCTTTTTTGCATTTACGCAATATCTCTAAAATTAGAAAGGTCTTGTCTCAGAGTGATGCTGAAAAACTAATTCATGCATTTATTTCCTCTAGGCTGGACTATTGTAATTCATTATTATCAGGTTGTCCTAAAAGTTCCCTGAAAAGCCTTCAGTTAATTCAAAATGCTGCAGCTAGAGTACTGACAGGGACTAGAAGGAGAGAGCATATCTCACCCATATTGGCCTCTCTTCATTGGCTTCCTGTTAATTCTAGAATAGAATTTAAAATTCTTCTTCTTACTTATAAGGTTTTGAATAATCAGGTCCCATCTTATCTTAGGGACCTCATAGTACCATATCACCCCAATAGAGCGCTTCGCTCTCAGACTGCAGGCTTACTTGTAGTTCCTAGGGTTTGTAAGAGTAGAATGGGAGGCAGAGCCTTCAGCTTTCAGGCTCCTCTCCTGTGGAACCAGCTCCCAATTCAGATCAGGGAGACAGACACCCTCTCTACTTTTAAGATTAGGCTTAAAACTTTCCTTTTTGCTAAAGCTTATAGTTAGGGCTGGATCAGGTGACCCTGAACCATCCCTTAGTTATGCTGCTATAGACTTAGACTGCTGGGGGGTTCCCATGATGCACTGTTTCTTTCTCTTTTTGCTCTGTATGCACCACTCTGCATTTAATCATTAGTGATTGATCTCTGCTCCCCTCCACAGCATGTCTTTTTCCTGGTTCTCTCCCTCAGCCCCAACCAGTCCCAGCAGAAGACTGCCCCTCCCTGAGCCTGGTTCTGCTGGAGGTTTCTTCCTGTTAAAAGGGAGTTTTTCCTTCCCACTGTAGCCAAGTGCTTGCTCACAGGGGGTCGTTTTGACCGTTGGGGTTTTACATAATTATTGTATGGCCTTGCCTTACAATATAAAGCACCTTGGGGCAACTGTTTGTTGTGATTTGGCGCTATATAAAAAAAAAAATTGATTGATTGATTGATTAGCAAGAGTAAATGCAATTTGAGGATGGTTTGTGAAGGCACCAGAAGACAGAGTCACGGCCGGACCAGAATGGAATGCTCAGTGTGGAACCAGGACCAGGTGGCCACAACAGAGCTGACGGAGAACCGGAGTGCTGAGAAGAGGAAACACTAGTGTCATGAAATAAAAATTTGTATATTTTTGGTAAAAGCAGAACTCACCTGATTCTGTTAGAGTATGATTTTAAAAAATAGTGTGCTATTTTTGTTTGCAATAAAATGCAAATTAATTATTTAAAAATCATGCAATGTGATTTTTTGGGATTTTTGTTTTTAGATTCTGTCTCTGACAGGTGAAGTGTACCTATGACAAAAATGACAGATCTCTCCATTCTTTGTAGGTGGGAAAACTTGAAAAATTGGCAGTAGATCAAATACTTATTTGCCTCACTGTATATTAATTATCGAACAAGAAGTCAAAAACTGTGGATTTTGGACTTTGCTTTATTTGTCAAATGAGCAGCAAACATACAGATTATACTAACTACTAGCATGTTGTCTGTGGGGATCCACGGGCTCTAGATTGGGTCGTGTTTATAGAGGGTTTTTAATCACGTGACCAATTTGCTCCCATTTCCATCGTGGATTACTACGCGGCTGGCGCGTGAAAGAAAATAGAATGAAAGCATATTACGAGGCTTTAAACCCTTGAGATAAAGCTATTTATCGTGATTGATGTGTCACAGTTGGTTCAGTGGATCTGTATGTTATGCTGGATAGTGAATTTAATGACGATGTAACAAAGTGACCGGCAGTTTCACGGCATAAGCTTAATATAACCAGAACCAAGGAGACCGCCCGTAAATCCACCGGAGGAAAAGCTCTGAGGAAGCAGCTGGCTACCAAAGCCGCCCGAAAGAGCGCTCCGGCTACCGGTGGTATGAAGAAACCTCACTGTTACAGGCCAGGCACTGTGGCACTGAGAGAGATCCACCGCTACCATCCAACAAAGCTGCTGATCTACAAGCTGCCGACCAGGTCAGCCTCGCCGGCCTCCTGCAAAGCATCACAGCAGAGCTCTGAAAACGGAGGTCGATCTTGAAGTCCTGAGCGATTTCTCTCACCAGGCGCTGGAAGGGCAGCTTGTGGATCAGCAACTCTCCACTTAGTCCTGGGTCTTCCCCAGGATCTCCTCCCAGATGGATGTGACTGGAACACCTCCCTAGGAAGGCACCCAGGGGGCATCCTTACCAAATGCCCGAACCACCTCAGCTGGCTACTTTCAACACGAAGGAGCAGCGGCTCTACTCCGAGCTCCCCACGGATGACCGAACTTCTCACCCTATCTCTAAGGGAGACACCAGCCACCTTCCGAAGGAAGCCCATTTTGGGTGCTTTGTACCTGCGATCTAGTTCTTTCAGTCCCAACCCTAATGAGCATAGGTGAGAGTAGGAATGAAGATTGACTAGTAGATCGATTGCTTCACCTTTTGGCTCAGCTCCCTTTATGTCACAACAGTACAGTAGAGCGAATGCAACACTGCACCGATTCTCCAGTGAATCTCAGGCTTCATTGTCCCCTCACTTGTGAACAAGACCCCGACGTACTTGAACTCCTTCACTTGGGGCAAGACCTCATTCCCTACCTGTAGTAGACAATCCATCAGTTTCCTGCTGAGAGCCATGGGCTCAGATTTAGAGGTGCTGATCCTCATCCCAGCCGCTTCACACTCTGCTGTGAACTGATCCAGTGAGTGTTGGAGGTTACAGGCCGATGAAGCCAACAGGACCACATCATCTGCAAAAAGCAGTGATGAGACCCTGAGCCCACCAAACCGGAAACCCTCCTCCCCCCAACTATGCCTCAATATCCTGTCCATGAATATCACAAACAGGATTGGTGACAAGGCGCAGCCCTGGTGGAGGCCGACCTCCACTGGAAACGAGTCTGACTTACTGCCGAGCACCCGAACACAGCTTTCAGAGATTGGATGGCCCTGAGAAAGAACCCCCTCACTCCATACTCCTGCAGCACCTCCCACAGTATCCTCTGGAGTACCCGATCATACGCCTTCTCCAAGTCCACAAAACACATGTAGGCTGGTGGTCATACTCCCAGGCCCCCTCCAGGATCCTTGTAAGAGTGAAGAGCAGGACGGAACCTGCATTGTTCCTCTTCAATCAGAGGTTCGACTATCGGCTGAACCCTCCTTTCCAGCACCCTGGAGTAGACTTTACCAGGGAGGCTGAGTAGTGTGATGCCCCTGTAGCTGGCACACACTGTCTGGTCCCCCTTTTAAATATGGGGAACCATTGTCCTTGATAGGGATCAAAAACTCTATTGCGGAAAATAGAGCGTCCAGGTTACGTCGTGAAGAAGCTGCGGGAAGCTCAGGATTCACGCTGAGGAATTCTCTGTGAAATCTTGCTGTAAAATCTGGACCCATTGGATACATGACCAGGGTTAAAATATACAGGCTGATGAAGAGGTGCAAATGCACTGCAGGTGTGGTTCAGGGTTCTCAGCTCTGCTTCCATGCCACCTGGAGGGAAAAGAGACAGACAACAGGGCCGAAAACAGGGCCAGACTAGACAGAGAAGCAGACGAGCCAAAGATATGAGAGGAGCTTTAAAAATCAAAGGGAGGATACACAAAGTATGACAAAGTATTACAGAACACTTCATAAAGGCTGATCTATATCTTGATCTTTAGGTCCACTCCCGTGCTCTGAGCCCTCTGTGTTTAGTCATGTCAGGTCATGTTGCTCATGCTCAGTTTATTATTGGTTTTTGTTTTTCTTCTGTGTATCTCATTTTGGCTTTTGTGCAGTTCTGCCTTAGTTTCTGTAGTTGTTTATTGTGTCCTTTCATTCTAGGTCCCTTATGTTACTTTAGTCTTAGTTTAGTTCTGTTGATCACATTTATTGTATTATGTTATAGTTACCGGTTTTGGTTATGATTTATCTTCAGTGTTTATCTGATTATGTTCATTTTGTTATTTATTGCATTCTCTGTTTATCAGTTATTTAGTTTTATTTATTGCATAATTCTGTAATCTGTGGTTTTGTCGTTCTGTTCATTTATTTTTGGTGTAGTCATTGTTTATGCTGTCATCTTAGTATTGGTTAATGCATTTACTTTTATACTTTAATTAGTATCAGTTCTGTTCTAGTTTGGATTATAGTTATTGATGTTGTTGTTTCCCGCTTTTGAGACTAGTCACGCTATTTCCTAGTTTTCTCCCTTTGTTTTGTTCACGTTAATTATTGTTTGATGAGCACGTCACATTTTGCACGGTTGGTTTTTCTGCCACTTATTTATCTTGCTCCGGTTCGCTTAGCTTCTGTCTCACAGCACTCTCTTGACTCTCTTCTCCCCTCTTTGCTTTACTGGACCACACCTCCTTCCAGAACCTTCACTGACACCTGCGTCTTGTTCCACTAATTACACAACCTGTTCTTTAAGCCCTCACAGTCTCACAGCTCACTGCCAGATTGTTGAATGTACAAGGTCTGTTAGAAAACTATCTGACCTTTTTATTTTTTTCAAAACTATATGGATTTAAATCATGTGCGCTTGCATCAGACAAACTTGAACCTTCGTGCGCATGCGTGAGTTTTTTCACGCCTGTCGGTTGCGTCATTCGCCTGTGGGCAGGCTTTGAGTGAGCACTGGTCCACCCCCCTCGTCGGATTTTTATTGTTTAGGAATGGCGGAGCGACTGCTGCTTTGTTCCATGAACATTTTTTCAGAAACTGTGCCAGACAGCCAGCTGGAAACCATTTGGAAGATTCAGATGGATTTCGGTGAAGATTCTATCGGTATCACACGGATTAAGGACCATTAAAACTGGATTAAAAACAGCCCACGGCGGCGGAGGGCGCCCCGTGGGTGTTGTTTGTCCCGCGACATGAGCGGCTGCGTCCTGACGCGCGAATCCGCCTGCACGTCTTTCATTACAAAATCTCCTTTAACAGTGGAATGTGCCGATAAAGTGCTGATCCCGACCTCTTCTGAAACTTCTCTGCTAGTCACACGATGTCCTGCATCAACAGAGCCTTAAATTTGGAAGTGATCTGCTCGTTCCAGCCTGTCGATGACCGCTCGGGGCGTGGTGCGCCCTCCACCGCCGTGGGCCGTTTTTAATCCAGTTTTAATGGTCCTTAATCCGTGTGATACCGATAGAATCTTCACTGAAATCCATCTGAATCTTCCAAATGGTTTCCAGCTGGCTGTCTGGCAGAGTTTCTGAAAAAATTTTCATGGAACAAAGCGGCAGTCGCTCCGCCATTCCTAAACAATAAAAATCCGACGAGGGGGGTGGACAAGTGCCAACTCAAAGCCTGCCCACAGGCGAATGACGCAACCGACAGGCGTGAAAAAAGTCACGCATGCGCACAAAGGTTCAAGCTTGTCTGATGTAAGCGCACATGATTCAAATCCATATAGTTTTTGAAAAAAATAAAATGGTTGGATAGTTTTCTCACAGACCTTGTATTTCACTTTCCAGCCCTCTAATCCCGTCTTGTTTTGCCTTCTGATCAGCCTGCCGGTATTTGACCTTTTTCTGCCCATGACCACATATTTGTCTTTGCCTCTGAACACCACCATGCCATGTTTTTTGACTTCAGCCTGTTTATTGGACCTAGCCTCAGTCTTCTGCCTGTCTGTGCCTTCGCTTTGCACACTGACACACTGGATCTAATTACTACAGTGTGGGACTGTCTGAGCAGCCATGTGAGTGAGGGAAACCACCAAAACACCCATGATGACAACTCTGAAGGAGCTTTTGGCTTCTTTGAGTATGATTGGCTGCATCGTGTCTCTCCAGTAGTCCACTGGCACTGGTCACATTGAACCATAGCTTCATTTTCAGGCTCAGCTCAGTGTCACACTTCCTCGGCATTTTGTCCAATAATGAAAATGTCTTAAAGACAGTCACACTGGAAAAGCATCAACTGAATGGAACACTGTCACCGTGCTATAGACTGACTTCAGCTGGGATGGACGCGCCGATAAACCTCAAACCTCCCGTTACTCTGTTAAAAGTCAGAGCTCATGAGCACGACTTCAAATATCACAAAGAACAGCGGGTGAAGGGGACGAGGAGACAGACGGGAGGAAGCTCCCCATGAGGAGCAGCTGTCAAAAAACCCACAAGTAACACGAACACCATGAGGTTGTGACAGAGAGCCTGGAAAGGGGCAAATGTGCACAGAAGAACTATTTTGAACCCAGACTAGGAGCAGAGACAAGTTCTGCACAGAACCATGTGAGTCCAGCACTTCGTGACCTGTCGTCCAGCTTTGAGGTACTGAGAGTTTGTTCACATGAGGCTTCACACATGTCCAAATCTCTCTTTTTTCATCTTTTCTTTCTCTCATCTGATGCAGATGGGAATAATATTTTGCAGCATGCTGCCATGTATGGCGTTCCACCGCACACCGAGATCAGCCGGGGGTTAAGGACCTAATAGATCAGTGCTTTTTCAGTCAGCCAGGGAATCGAACTGACAGTGGCAGCTTGTACATAAAAAATACCTAAAAATCACTGAAACCTCCCAAAGCTGCTCATAGCTTGAAGACAAAGTCATACAATTTTCTCCCTTTATAAAAAATTCAATGACACATTCGTACAGAAAAGTCACCAACAAATCCATTTCTTCACCCCCTTCAGTGACTGTGTGTTAAAAAAAACAACATTCATTCAGTCATCTTCTGATGCTCATCCGAGTTCAGGTTGGGATGGCAATCGACAAAGCTGCTCATCCCACACTTCCTCATCCTCAGCCAAGTCCTGTAACTCATCCTGGCAGATCCCGAGGTGTATTACAGTTCATCCGGAAAGTATTCACAGCACTTCACTTTTTCCACTTTTTTTTTTTAATGTTACAGCCTTATTACAAAATGGAATACATTCCTTTTTTTCCCTCAAAATTCTGCACACAGTGGCCCTCATTTATCAACATTGTGTACGGCAAAATCTGTGTGTATTTGAGGTGTACAGAAAAAGCCATTAATGGTTTCGCATTTTTCACTCCCAATGTGGGTGCACACTGCACTCAAATCCTGCACCAAGTCAGGAGGGAGGTAGTGTATAATTTAAACTAAATTCAAAACAGCTTCACATCACGCAGAAAGGTCAAAATAACAATCACAATACACATTTTTGACCTGAAAATACCAAAAACCCGCCTCTCACATTAAAATATATAATAATATAAAACATATATTATATTTATTCATGTCACGTCTGGATCAAGTTGAGCAGTTTCATGTTATCTGTTAAGATGTCAAACGTTAAACACTCCTGTAACAGAATTAATAAATAGAATGCAAATATTAATCCCCTTCAGTCAGTGTCAGACAATGACTGGTCACGCGTGTCCATCCAGATATAAAATGAGCAAGAAGTCACGCAACAATGGCAGACTTTGTGTTTCTGGAGGACACAAACGCTGCTCTGAGAAGGGAGAGAGTATTCTGTGACAGAGCAGACCTATTACATGAGTCTGACCAATGGCTCGTCAGCAGATTCAGGCTACTGCGACATGTCCTGGTGGAGTTATGTGCCAACCTGGAGCCGAGGCTGAGACGCGAGACCCATCGGTCTCGTGCTGTTCCGGTGCCGCTCCAGGTGCTGTCAACAGTGGGTGACCACCATCAGTTAATGATTACACATATGTTAACAGGAACAATGACCGCTCCATCAGTGTGTAGCTCATCAGTGATGCCAAGCTTCGGCTCCTGAATGTAGCAGCCTGGTGGCCTGGTAGCATGTATGATGCTTTCATCTTCCAGCACAAGACTGCAAGAGGGAGCTCTGAGGGGACAAAGTGATCTCCTCGGTGGGTCTAAAGTGAGTGGCTGCACTTCAATTGAATAAGTTCCTATGAATAATTATGTTACAGGTGACAAAGGCTATCCCCTCTTGGCTTTCCTTATAACCCCTCTGGTGGATGCGCTCATGCTACAGGAGCAGCGTTTTAACCAAGCGCACACGCGGACACGGGCCACGGTGTAGCACTGTGTGGGTCTCCTCAACAGAATGTGGCTCTGCCTGGGACATGCTGGGGGAACGCTGCTGTACTCCCTGGAAAAGGTGTGCCACATTGTCCTGGTGTGCTCTGTTCTGCACAACATCACAGAGTCCAACGGTATGCCATTTAACGCACAAGCGGAGCAGGCGATACCGAGGGAACCGTGGCCAGGCCCCCCTGCACCTCAGGCCATACAACTGAGACAGGAGCTCATTCAACGATTTTAATGTTAGTATAATGCAAATACCAATCACAGCAATGTGTGAAACATCTTTATTTTTCCAGATCGTCATTTATTTTGTTTACTTGCCAGCAACACTTTGTTAATACTTACAAGCTGCCAACATATCTTGTCCTGTGTTTCTAGGACCTTTTCTGTCAGGACCTGTGGTGACACGTGGGATCTTGCTGCTGAGCCTGGGACTGGTTCCACGTGCTCCGTGGTGTCCACCTGTGTGCTTGTTCCAGTTCAGGCTGTGAGTTGGGGCCCTTATTTTCTATAAATAAAGCATATTGACAATCAAAGATTACCCATTTATTAAATGACATTGTTTATTCATTAAATTGAGTGCAACTGTGTACAAGTAAAAACTGAAAAATAAAACTGTTGAGTAAATATTATTCAAAGATTTTACCCTCCCTTGAGTAATTTAGACTTGTAAAAAGGTAAAAACTCTGCCAGTGGGGCGTGTTTAACTTTAATGGAGTATGTGCAAAATATCTTAAGTAACTTGATTTGTTTAATTTCATTTTTAATTTTAAATGAAACACTAACGCCCCCCCGGCAGATTTTTTTACTCGTCAAAATTACTCAAATGAGGGGAAAATATTCTTTTTGTACTATAGAAAATGTATGTTAAGACTTGGACCTGGAGGTCCTGGGGCTACTCCTGAGTGTTTGTGTCACCATCCAGCACAACACCTTCAACTGAGGCCGTACCAATCAGAGCCGCTCCTCAATTAGGTCAATTTTAATGTCTCATCTGGTTCTCCCCCTCCTTTTTGTGTCTGGCTCCTCTTCAGAGCCGCCACTCTTTTTTTTGGTACCTATTTTTAGGTCAGACCATTTTTTTTAACCTGTAGATTCATAGGTAGAACCCACAAATTATGATTGAATTAAATAAATTATCCATACCTCATCAGGGGAGCTAACAACAAGCCCCACGCTGTTTACAAGGGCTGTGATTTCTTGCCATATTTTTTGTGAGCTCCCTTTATCCCACTTCCAAACAAGGCTATTTTATGGAGTTTGACCTCACTGGTGAAGGTCTCCATTTCTAGTTTTTCTTCTTCATTATTACCATCTTTCACTTCTCAGTACCAAAAAACAAGGCAGTGTCCCGCAGTGTATATTTATATTTTCATAATTATGATGACTTTCAGACGCTGCATTTATCAGCAGCTGCAGGTGTGTACGGTGGAATTTGGGCGGTGCACAATATTCATAAATTTGCACCCAAAATATACACCCTTCTCTGCACACCATTGATCAATGAGGGTCAATACCTCATAATGACAATTTGAAAAAAAAGCTTTTTTTGTTTAAAACAAACAATAAACAATAAACAAACAAACAAACAAACAAACAAACAAAAATAAAACTAAGAAATCACGTAGATAAGTATTCACAGCCTTTGCTATGAAACATTGAGCTCAGGTGCTTCCTGTTTCCTCTGATCATCCTTGAGATGTTTCTACAGCTTAACTGGAGTCCACCTGGAGTAAATTCAGTTGATTGGACATGA
Organism: Thalassophryne amazonica; assembly: GCF_902500255.1. Classification (NCBI taxonomy): domain Eukaryota; kingdom Metazoa; phylum Chordata; class Actinopteri; order Batrachoidiformes; family Batrachoididae; genus Thalassophryne; species Thalassophryne amazonica. The sequence goes on from NC_047120.1 coordinate 72,949,966, forward strand.
TTTGGAAAGACACACACCTGTCTACATATAAGGTCCCACAAATGACAGTCAGAGCACAAACCAAGCATGAAGTCAAAGGAATTGTCTGGAGGCACAAATCTGGGGAAGGGTACAGAAACATTTCTACTGCTTTGAAGGTCCCAATGAGCACAGTGACAGTTTTACTAATAGCCCAATTTCATAGCCTTAAGAGTGTGCATATCATGAATGCTTGGTCTTGTTGGATTTGTGAGAATCTACTGAATCTACTGGTACCTTGTTTCCCATGTAACAATAAGAAATATACTCAAAACCTGGATTAATCTTTTTAGTCACATAGCACTACTATTATTCTGAACACGACTGTAGGTATATATATACATATATATATATATATATATATATATATATATATATATATATATATATATATATATATATATATATATATATATATATATATATATATATATATATATATATATATATATATATATATATATATATGTATATATACACACACACACACAGTTGTATGTAAAGGTTTGGGCACCCCTGATGATTTCCATGATTTTCCAGAAATAACAAATATGCCAATGATTGGACTGATCAAATATGAGCTTATGATCATTTAATTTTCTGTTCTTGTGTGAACCAATGACCCTCTGGTCACTGCTGCGTATTTTCATGACACTTTGCTGTCACTAAACATCGAAAAAGTTAAATTTAAAGTCCTTGTTTTACTGTCAACCTCAATCACTGACAAAACTTAAATAACTGGATTCACCCTTTTGACACACCACAAACATTTCTCACAAGGACACTTGATCTGAGTCTGTAGAACCGCCATCTGACACGTGATGGGCCGACACGACTCGAGCAGCGTGCTAATGACACACCATGATCAGTCACATGGCTACGGGAGAGCTGCACGTGAAGCACCATGTGGCTGTTCATATGTGATGCACCATGTGGTTGGTCACACGTGAAGCACCGTGTGGTTGTCACACATGAAGCACCGTGTGGTTGGTCACATGTGAGGCACCGTGTGGATGGTCACACGTGAGGCACCGTGTGTTTGGTCACACGTGAGGCACTGTGTGTTTGGTCACACGTGAGGCACCGTGTGTTTGGTCACACGTGAGGCACCGTGTGGTTGGTCACACGTGAAGCACCGTGTGGTTGGTCACATGTGAGGCACCGTGTGGTTGGTCACACGTGAAGCACCGTGTGGTTGTCACACGTGAAGCACCGTGTGGTTGGTCACACGTGATGCACCCTGTGGTTGGTCACACGTGAAGCACGATGTGGTTGGTCACACATGAGGCACCGTGTGGTTGGTCACACGTGAGGCACCATGTGGTTGTCACACGTGAAGCACCGTGTGGTTGGTCACACGTGAGGCACCATGTGGTTGGTCACATGTGAAGCACCATGTGGTTGGTCAGCGTGAGGCACCATGTGGTTGTCACATGTGAAGCACCATGTGGTTGGTCAGACGTGAAGCACCGTGTGGTTGGTCAGCGTGAGGCACCATGTGGTTGGTCACATGGGATGCACCATGTGGTTGTCACACGTGAGGCACCCTGTGGTTGGTCACATGTGAAGCACCATGTGGTTGGTCACATGTGAAGCACCATGTGGTTGTCACACGTGAAGCCCCATGTGGTTGGTCACACGTGAAGCACCGTGTGTTTGGTCACATGTGAAGCACCATGTGGTTGTCACACGTGAAGCACCGTGTGGTTGGTCACACATGAAGCACTGTGTGGTTGGTCACACATGAAGCACCATGTGGTTGGTCACACGTGAGGCACCGTGTGGTTGTCACACATGAAGCACCGTGTGGTTGTCACATGTGAAGCACATGTGAAGCACCGTGTGGTTGGTCACACGTGAAGCACCATGTGGTTGTCACACGTGAAGCACCGTGTGTTTGGACACATGTGAAGCACCATGTGGTTGTCACACGTGAAGCACCGTGTGGTTGGTCACACATGAAGCACTGTGTGGTTGGTCACACATGAAGCACCATGTGGTTGGTCACACGTGAGGCACTGTGTGGTTGTCACACGTGAAGCACCGTGTGGTTGTCACATGTGAAGCACACGTGAAGCACCGTGTGCTTGGTCACACGTGAAGCACCATGTGGTTGTCACACGTGAAGCACCGTGTGTTTGGTCACATGTGAAGCACCGTGTGTTTGGTCACACGTGAAGCACCATGTGGTTGTCATACGTGAAGCACCGTGTGTTTGGTCACACGTGAAGCACCATGTGGTTGTCACACGTGAAGCACCATGTGGTTGTCACACGTGAAGTACCATGTGGTTGTCACACGTGAAGTACTATGTGGTTGGTCACATGTGAAGCACCGTGTGGTTGGTCACACGTGAAGCACCGTGTGGTTGTCACACGTGAAGCACCGTTTGGTTGGTCACACGTGAAGCACCGCGTGGTTGGTCACACGTGAAGCACCGTGTGGTTGTCACACGTGAAGCACCATGTGGTTGGTCACATGTGAGGCACCGTGTGGTCGGTCACATGTGAAGCACCATGTGGTTGGTCACATGGGATGCACCATGTGGTTGTCACACGTGAGGCACCATGTGGTTGTCACACGTGAAGCACCGTGTGGTTGTCACACATGAAGGACCATGTGGTTGTCACACGTGAAGTACCATGTGGTTGTCACATGTGAAGCACCATGTGGTTGTCACATGTGAAGCACCGTGTGTTTGGTCACATGTGAAGCACCATGTGGTTGGTCACATGTGAAGCACCATGTAGTTGGTCACACGTGAAGCACCATGTGGTTGTCACACATGAAGCCCCATGTGGTTGGTCACACGTGAAGCACCATGTGGTTGGTCACACGGGATGCACCATGTGGTTGTCACATGTGAGGCACCATGTGGTTGGTCACATGTGAAGCACCATGTGGTTGGTCACACGTGAAGCACCATGTGGTTGTCACATGTGAAGCACCATGTGGTTGGTCACATGTGAAGCACCATGTGGCGAGCAGTTCCCTCTGCTGCCACGTTGATGCTGTACCATGCAAAAAAAGAGAGGAGCTTCATGGTGAATTCCCTCTTTGAAAGTGAGGACGATGTTTGATGTTATTTCAGTTTTTCACGTTCATTTAACTCTTTTCTAAAACGGCCCCCATCTAATTGGCTGTTGTCAAAACAAGATGAGGATTTATTTGTGTGATGTTTGTGCCAGAAAACAAAATGAGGATTTGATGTGGAAGACAAGAGTTTAGAGTAAAGTTTTGTGTGTAAGTCTGCACTTTTTGTAGTTTAACGTGAGGAAGAAAACTGCTCATGCAGGTTTTTCTCAGACTGGATTCATTCAAGCGCTCCGTCTGAACAGTGGGTTTGAAGCTCATCTTGTACATACCGAACAGGATAAAGCTAACAGGCTCATTTAAATTTGCACATTTGATTAACGCATAATTTTGAAGAGTGGCTTTTGGGAAATGGTGGCGTCGGTGCATGCATTAACACTTCAGCTAACAATATGGATACCTGCTAGCTACTGCTAATGGTGTTAACACCCTAAATTAAATTTTAATGAAATTTTACTCTTTGGAAATACTGAAGCACAGACTTCTTAAATGGTTCATTTGTGTGATTAACCACCCAGCAAGACACATTATCTCAGATATGTGAATTAAAATGCTCAAAAAGGACAGTCACCTCCACAGCAGCTAGCTATCTCTGCTAGCAAGGCCCTCTACCCGCCTGCATACCTAACTCACTGAAAGCCAATTATTCATTACTTGATGGCTTAAAACAGCTTAAATGGATTAGTTATATGTAGGTGCCCCCCCCCAGCAGTGACCCTTACTGGGAACAAGCAGGTATAGAAAATGAATGAATGAATGAAGAGTTATATGAAAATTCACCCCTGTACTAGTGATAGAGACCAAAAAATTCATTTGTTCCTTGCATGTTTCTTACGTCTGCCAAGGACATAATAAATCATCAGCGTTTATTTATTTGTGTGTCGGTCTGTTAGTAGGATTCCGTCAAAACTACTGCACAGATTTGGATGAAAGTTTCACCACAGATACATATTAGACCATGGAAGAACCCATTAAATGTTGGCGGTGATCTGGATCCGGATCTGGATACTGGATCAAGATTTTCCTTTAGCTTAATGTCAAAACTACTTCACGGATTCTCACTAAATTTGCACCACAGATTGATATTAGGGCATGGAAGACTCCACTGAATTTTGGAGGTGATCCGGATCTGGATTGGTGGATGTCAGAAATCTCTGATTGCTCGTTTTTGATGTAAATGTGGAGATTTTACATGGGGGTCTATGAGGAGTGACTCAATTTTACAGCTAGGCTCAAGTGTCCATTCAAGGATCTGTAAGATTTGGCACTTCCACATTATTTTCATTTTCAGTACCAGAGGTTTGACTTCAGATTTTATTCAGTGACATGTTCTAGGGCTGGAAGCTGCTGCTGCAGAAAGACACCCACTAGTGTTTGAAGGCTGTGCACTTCCACAGGTTTATTTTGGGCATCTCTCATTGGTGTGTATTTCACCCCAGAGACAGAAAAATGTCAGTATGTAGCACACATGGGAGACACGTGAAATGAATAATAATCACAAAAAAACCCTCTTCAAAAATTACGTGCACACAATAGGTGTGCACATGCACACACAGACTCACCTTGTGGGTGGGCGACTTGGATTGTCTGGTAAAATGTCACAGGAGACAGAAAAAGAAACGGAGAGTGGTTGGTTGAGATTGATCTTCCTTTTATGCCGCCTCAAATTGTATGACTCACTTATTTGTACCGGTGTGTGTGTCTGTATATATATATATATATATATATATATATATATATATATATATGTTATGTTTCGGACGCGGGCGGAGATCCGACCCAGCGTTTGAAGGACCCAGCATAAAATAAGCAGAGCATGGTTCAAAGGATAACAGAATTTAATAAACATAACAGTGAGTGATGATAAACAACTAAACAGTCCGCGGTCTGGTGAGGTGAAAACACGGCGCGCTCTCAGCAGCGCAAACGGTCCGGAGCCACAGCAGTTCGGACCCAGGGACCCCGCCGACACCCCCCAGGTGGCCGCGACAAACCGAGTCTGTGAAGAAAGAAAACATGAGGTGAGTCCAACTCCACACAGAGAGACACAACTCAAAGGTGCACGCAATCAGCAAACACTTCCTGGCTTAAATCTATACATCAGCTTCTTGCCCTGCAGGCACGGAACAACTCAGTTCAAATCTCCACTGCAGCAGAAGCTGATTAGACAATTAGCATAACGTGACAGCTCACTAACACAAGGTGTGAGGGACACCAAATCCACTGTCATTACTTCATAAAAGTCACCAAAGCCAAATTACCTCAGGAAGTGTGCTGAAGAGCGTGAGACCTCACCCAATCCTCCTTCACAGACTGTGGCGTCAAACCTGGAGCGGTCTCTGCGTCTGTGATGGTGAGATTGTTCTCCTGATGTCGATCTCACACGTCTGCTCACAAGGTCGAGTCTCTGGCAATCACACACTGTGCATTCAAGGTTTAAATGCAGCAATCTCTGATTATGACAAAATACACCACAGCTGTGAGTCCTGATGACCTGCACGTGATAACAAGCCTCAGTTGTTCAGGGTGAGGTCCTAATGCTCAGCCACTCAGTCCTGAATGCATACCACCTGGTGGGAGAAACAGAAAACAAAAACCAAACCAGCCAAACACCCCAGCCCACAACAGTACCCCACCCTCACGGGAAGCCTCCCGGCGACCACACGGACCTGGGCCAGGAAAAACAAAGCCCCCCTCCAGGGACCATGGCTGGAATGTTGGCTGGGAACAAAAAACACCTCCTGCAGCTTCAGCTCCTTGTGCTGACGATCCAGCTGGGAAAGGCCCGTCTCCAGGAGCTGTGCGTTACTGTGCTCTGATGACAGCTCCATCATCAGCTGCTCCACCTGCAACGTTAATCTCTTCATGCAGTCATTGATCATCTCAATGTTGAGCCTCTCCAGCTCTTCCCTCAGCTGGATAACGCACGCTCCCAGCCGCCTCTTCTCTGTCAACAGGGAACTCCGTGCCGAGACCATCACTCTCATCCTGGAGCCCGTCCTTTCCCATCCTGAGCCTGTCTGCAGCAGACTGCTCCGCAGCTGACACTCCAGTGCAGAGACATCCCTTGTTGACTTGAATGGTCTTGCCCTCTGTTTCATTTAGCAAACCTGTTAAAGTCTCCACCTTTGCGTTCATTCCTGTCGACTCTTGCTTTAGTTCACTTTGCATAAGTTTGGCCAGGAGTTCTTAAACCTGTGCACTCAGCCTTCTTCCGACTATGTGTTAAAGTCTGCTTAGTCATAAACAAAAAAAAAGACAAACACAAACAACCATACCAACCCCCCCTCCCCAGAGGACCGTTCCATCAAACCCCGGGAAGAGGAGAAAAGAAAACACAACCCAAACTTAAGCTTGCAAGCAAAAAAAAACAAAAAACGCTAACACCCCCCCCCCCCCCCGGACGACATGTAGGGACCAACACCCCCCAGAGGACATCCCACCAGCTCCAGGAGTAATAACCACAGCCGAGGTCCCTCTGGGATCCAAAGTCACCCATGGGGACTCCCAGCGCCTCCCAGAGGACCGTTCCATCAAACCCCAGGAGACGCCCCCCCTCATGACTAACAGACCCAGCCCCGGCCGTCTACGGCTAGATGGACCCACAGTCCTTTCCCCCCCAGAGGACACCACAGTCACACCCTGAGGGCGGAAACCGGGGGAAAAACAAAAAAAAACATACAAACAAAACAACAACCCCAACCCCACCCCCTCAGCGCAGTGGAAACTGGAAGTACGTCCAGTGTCACCAACCACGACTATACCCCAAAAGTCAACCGGGAGGAGTGGAACAGCGGTAATGGCAGACGGCACAAAACGACGCCACCCCTCCGACTTTTAAACCAGCCACCAGCTGCGGGTATATTCCACTGCCCCAAACCTCAGCTACGCCGATGGCATACGGCTCAAAGGCGCGCTGAAGCCGGAGGTGGAACAGGGAAGCAACAAAAAAAAAACCCTAAACCCCCCCACCCGGGTGCAGAGGTTACCTGGGAAATGCCCAGCATAACCGAACTGCACCACCCCAGCAACGCCAATGGCAAATGGCACAGAGGCGCGCCAAGGCTGGAGGTTGCAAAGGGAATGAAAAAAAAATACCCCAAACCCCCCCCCCCTCCCGGGTGCAGAGGTGACCTGGGAAACGCCCAGCATAACCAAACTGCACCACTCCAGCAACGCCGACAACGTACGGCTCACACGGCTGGAGCCAGGGGAGAAGAGAGGGCACAACAAAAACAAACAAAAAAAAGAAAAAAGAAAAAACAACGCAATTACCCCCCCATCACCCCCCAGAGGACCGTCCCATCAAACCCTGGGAGGTGAAACCAAAAGAAATAAAAAAGAAAGACTAACAGACTAACATAAAGTCACCTGGGTCAAACTATGCTCCAGACAGCCTGCATTTTCAACTCCACCAGACCACAGACAGTGCTTTAAAACCCACAAAAACAACAAATTAACCCCTGATAAAAACACCTCATACTAAAACAAGAAACAGATAATAGACCAATAAAAAAAACTACCATTGGCCTACATCGTCAAGTGCAAAGAATGGAAAAACGTATTTTCCATCCTTTGAACCTAGACGGTAATGTGACTCTGTCACCAACAGAGGGAGCCAAAGTGCCAAATAAGAAAATCCCTGTGGTAACAGAGTAAAAACCAATACACACTGCTGCAAACGACAGCAGGTTATAACAAACAGCTTAACGTGCAAACTAAATACCACCGGGGCTGCTACAACAGGTGTCAGAGCCTGCTGCATGGGAGGAGACGGGGCTACAGCCGTAACAGCGGGATGCGACGCGACCCAAGCTGTAAACTCCGCCATGCGCGCACCAACGCGCACAACCCGGGTGGAGCGCACCCGCAATTGATCCCGGATCAGCTCCAACATCTGCTGCAGCCTTCCCGGCAAAAATACCGTCTCTGCTTCCGCTGGTCCATTGTTAAATGGCCAGAGACTACTGTTATGTTTCGGACGCGGGCGGAGAACCGACCCAGCGTTTGAATGACCCAGCATAAAATAAGCAGAGCACGGTTCAAAAGATAACAGAATTTAATAAACATAACAGTGAGTGATGATAAACAACTAAACAGTCCGCGGTCTGGTGAGGTGAAAACACGGCGCGCTCTCAGCAGCGCAAACGGTCCGGAGCCACAGCAGTTCGGACCCAGGGACCCCGCCGACACCCCCCAGGTGGCCGCGACAAACCGAGTCTGTGAAGAAAGAAAACATGAGGTGAGTCCAGCTCCACACAGAGAGACACAACTCAAAGGTGCACGCAATCAGCAAACACTTCCTGGCTTAAATCTATACATCAGCTTCTCACCCTGCAGGCACGGAACAACTCAGTTCAAATCTCCACTGCAGCAGAAGCTGATTAGACAATTAGCATAACGTGACAGCTCAATAACACAAGGTGTGAGGGACACCAAATCCACTGTCATTACTTCACAAAAGTCACCAAAGCCAAATTACCTCAGGAAGTGTGCTGAAGAGCGTGAGACCTCACCCAATCCTCCTTCACAGACTGTGGCATCAAACCTGGAGCGGTCTCTGCGTCCGTGATGGTGAGATTGTTCTCCTGACGTCGATCTCACACGTCTGCTCACAAGGTCGAGTCTCTGGCAATCACACACTGTGCATTCAAGGTTTAAATGCAGCAATCTCTGATTAAGACAAAATACACCACAGCTGTGAGTCCTGATGACCTGCACGTGAAAACAAGCCTCAGGTGTTCAGGGTGAGGTCCTGATGCTCAGCCACTCAGTCTTGAATGCATACCACCTGGTGGGAGAAACAGAAAACAAAAACCAAACCAGCCAAACACCCCAGCCCACAACAATATATGTATATACGTGTATATATATATATATATATATATATATATATATATATATATATATATATATATATATATATATATATATATATATGTGTGTGTGTGTGTGTGTGTGTGTGTGTGTAGGTGTGTGTGTGTGTCAGGATGGAGCTCAAGTGCAGTTAAAGTCATAACGTGACATTTTCATAGAAATATGACGTGTTTGGTTTGTCTTTGTCATCTGAATGTCATCAGATCTCACTGCCAGAGGCTGATGATGAGCAGCTGTAAATGTAGCAAGTTAACACAAAGCCACTGAACATAAAAAAGAAAAAAACAACAAACAAAAACCTGATGATGATGATGATGTGAATACAGAGCTTTTTGTCAGTGAAACAAAGCCGTGATCATCTGCTGGAGAGCAGCTGCCGTCTAATGAACACGACCTCTCTCATGACAGCCACAAAAATGACATTTGGGTTCTTTTGTTTCCTCTTTTCATGCACTGACAGATGATGCAGAAGTCATGTGCTGCCTGCTGGGAGTGTCTGCAGGGGATAAACAACATGAGACAGTCTCAGCAAAAAAAAAAAAAAAGCTTTATGTGGCACAAACACTAAGCAGGAGTAGTGACCAAGTGTATTTATTGTTTATTTATCGTTGTACAAAAGCTTCAGATATCTGTCGCTGAGACAGATGATGACTGGAGGCAGTTTGAAGCAGAAACGAGGTGATAATCCGTGAACCGCAGCTGACGCACCAAAATGAGGCATGCGCAGTGAAGGTAGGAGGAGATCGATTTTTAGGGGGGACCGTTCAGTCGGCAACAGGCCGGTAGTCATTGAGGGTGGTTATGGGGGATTTCTCGGGTATAGCGTGACTATAGTGGAGGTCTTCAGGCATGACGGCACAGCAGACAGTGTCAGAGGCTGGTTTGAAGATTTTGGTGAAAATCCCAGCAAGCTGGTCTGCACAGTCTGTCAGCACCCATCTGGAGAAGCCATCAGGGCCCATTCCTTTGGGTGGGTTGATCCCCCTCAGCGTGCACCTCATCTTGTCCTCCCCCACCATGAAGTTGGTCCTGGGTGCTGGCGGTGACGTGGCTACTCCTGGTGTCACAGTCTCGAAGTGATTTAACTCTTCTGCCGACGCACTGTCACCTTCAGCAACTCTGATGGCGGGTTTGTAGTTGGTGAAGTGCTGGACCTCCGTCCATGCCTGCCTGCTGTTGTTGGTGTCCTGGTGGTCGTGGATCCATTACTTAAGAAATCTAATCTTGACCCTAGTGTATTGGAAAACTGTTGACCAATATCAAATCTGTCATTTTGTTCTAAAACTCTGGAAAAAGTGGTGTCACGGCAGCTTGTGGACTATCTTACTGAGAATAAGCTCTTTGAGCCACTGCAGTCTGCTTTTAGAAAATATCATTCCACAGAGACGGTTCTCACTAAAGTAGTGAATGATTCGGACACCACTACGGTTCTGGTGCCGTTAGATCTCGTGGATCATCATATTCTTCTCGATAGGCTGGAGTTGGTGTAAACTTTGTCCGGTGTATTTTCTCCTCTTGTGACACATTTGATATGTTGATGAAGTCTGAGTGAGTTTAATTCCACATGATTAAAATTGCCCTGATAATGTGCACTGCATCCGGATGTTGGTTCAGCTGGAGGCTGATGTTGCTGTGTCGTCAGAGGGCCGAGCTACCATTAGTATCCGGTTGAATGTAAACATCAGTTAGCAAGACAACGTAAACTCACGAGGAAGGTAAAACAGTCGACGTTTAACAGTCAAATATTCCAGGTCTGGGAACAGCGGCTGGCTGCCGTCGCTGTGTTCTTACTCCTGTTGTAGTGGATGTAGAAACGTAACATAGTTATTGACTCAACATTTGTGATGTTGCCTGTATAAACTTGACATAACTATGCAATTGTGTCATTTCATATTTCTTCAATGTATCCAGAGGAAGCGATGCATCCAGTCAAGACTCCGACGTTGGCTAGCAGAGGTGAACAGAACAGTAATGGCGTACTAGCAGAGGTAACGTAGCAGTAGCGGAGCTGAACATGTCTGCGTCTTAGCACGAACGTGGCAGATTTTAACCATGGTGAAAATTTTTCCAGGATCACATCAAAGATCAGTGTTGCTCGAGTGATGTCGAGTTTGCTCCTGCAGAATCTGGTGGACCTCAGCGCAGGTCAACGTGAGTCAGACTTTCAATCTTTGTCAGCAAATGGGGGCTAATCATCAGAGCATGAACACACCATTAACCAAGAGGAGATACACAAAGAGGAACCAACAGGGAACTCCAGACAGAACCCTGGGACACCCCACATTTCCCTGCAGGACACATTGTTGCAGTTGTTGTCACAAAACATTGAACAATATGAAACACTACATGCAGCCAATAACCCTTTCATAACCCTTTCATAACCGGAATATTAGCAATAACCCGGTTGCGCACGGCCATGTAAACACCCGCAAAAACCCGAATATGCTCATATTCCGGTTTTTAAAAACCTGAATAAGACCCCTGGGTTACTCCTTTTCTAACCCGAATATCAGGTCATATAAATGCGCATCGGGATATCCCCATAGAAAGGAACATTATTTTGTGTTCTGCGCATGTCCTATCCGCAAGGAATCTTGGTCTTTTGAATACGGCAACTACTTGTACGCAGCGCGCGCAACCCACCGGACACCACAGAAGCAGAGGTAAACAGGCCGGTAACAGCACCGGTCACCCAGATTGCTCTGCCTCCGATGCGCTTACTGAGTCTGCGGGCTCGGTAAACGCCGCAGCAGGCCACTCACATGGCCCCCTCTCTGCTGTGTGGAGCTGCGCCAACTGTGGCAACAGGTCCAGAGACTACGCTTGCTGTTTTGATGCGGAGGCAGCCTGTAAGGATAGATTTCCTGTGGAAAAAATCCACAGCGCCGCAGGGTCTCGGTAACTGCAGCCGCAGAGCTCCGTGGCCATGACTTGGATTCTCTGCGGGTCCCGCATCCGTACCCCCGGAGGCAGTGAGCGACGGGAGAGCACGTGCATTGTGTTCTGCATGCGTCTGTTTAAAATCTTCTCACCCAGAAGAAAAAAGAGAGCGTTTACACAGGAGAGAAAAGTGAAAACATGTTAATGCCTGTTTGACAAAAGTGTACGTATAAAGTGTGTAGTGAGGGGTTTTACACGAAGCAGGATTACACGAACACCAGACCAAATCAAGCACCGGTGGAAGACGTGCGTCGCTGTTTAGATGGGGATATTCCAAATGATACCAATGACCATGTATCCAGGAGTAACTCTGTCTGCTTAAGCATGTAAACAGGTTAATCCTAATGATTCAGAAACCGGAATATTGACCTTATCCCGAATATTAACGGCATGTAAATGTAGTCACTCATTAGATCTATAGGTAAGCCCCTTTGGCTGCTCCCTTGTTTGCACTTGGGGTCGCCACAGCAAATCCAAGGTGGATCTGCACATTGAATTGGCACAGGTTTTACGCCGGATGCCCTTCTTACACAACTCCACATTACATGGAGAAATGTGGCAGGGGTGGGATTTGAACCCGGAACTTTCTGAACTGAAACCAAGCGGATTAACCGCGGAGGTTAGCAACGGGGAGGGTTGGTGTGCAGTGACCGGACCTGTGGTGGTGGAGGTTACAGGTGAAATTGTTTTTTGCAATTAACAGTGGCCATACTAAGCCACGATAGTTAACATGGCACCACCCAAGAAAACAGAGAAACTTGAGGAAAATATAGAGGAGATAAAGACCTCAATAAACCAGATATTAAAAGACATGTCTAATTTAGACAAGCTGATGGTGGAGATTAAAGAACTCCAAAAACTGTTTAAAGAGAAGGACAAGATCATTAAGAAACTTGAACAACGTGTAGATGAACTTGAACAATTCACTAGAAAAGATGATGTTATAATATCTGGACTAGAAACAAGGCATCGGACATATGCAAGGGTGGTGGATTCTGGTGGAACCAGTGGGGAGAATGCACCACCTGAAGAACGACAATCATTGGAACAGCAAGTTACAAACTTTTTATATCAAAATGGTGTTGACATCCATCAAGACACAATATCAGACTGCTATACTGTTCCAACTAAAGATAGAAAAAATAAACTGTCTAACATTGTTATACGATTTACAAGCAGAAAATATAAATATGAAGTATTAAGACAGGCAAAGAATTTGAAAGGAACAAGTGTCTATATAAATGAGCATTTAACAAAAAAAAATGCAGATATTGCTAGGGAAGCAAGACTATTAAAAAAACAGAAGCACATTGTTGCTACATGGGTCTGGAATTGTAGGGTGTGGATTAGAGTAAAAGAAGGAACAAACGGTATACAAATCAAAAACATGGAGGACCTTACAAAATACAGACCTGAATAGACAATCAGATATGACGTCTGTTGGTAATTGGACCAACAAAAAAAAAATCTGATCAAACATGGAAATAGATGATAAAATATATGACATAGACACTAATATTGATGAAAGCATATTTGACTTAAAAACGATTGGTTGTGAGTATTATACGGTAGAACAGCTGAATAGTGAAAAAATTGCAGAAGATACCCTGTCACTCATACGTATAAACAGTCGAAGCTTGTATTGTAAAATGTCGCAAATAAAAGATTATTTAAATCAGTTTAAAAATAGATTTAGTATTGTTGCAATCACTGAATCTTGGCTTAATGATGATCTCATGGCTGATGTTCAAATAGAGGGATATGAGCTGTATTTTGTGAACAGAAGAGATAAAAGGGGCGGTGGTGTTGCTCTGTACATAAAGGCAGATCTGATATGTACAATTGTAGAAGAAATGACAACTGTGGATGACATCATTGAAATTGTAACAGTGGAACTTGTACATGAAACATCTAAAAATATTTTAATCAGTTGTGTATACAGAGCACCAGACACTTGTGTTGTGAAATTTACAGATAGAATAATAGAGTTATTCCATCAAATTAAAAACAAAATGCTTTTTATATGTGGAGACTTTAACATTAACATAGAGAGTGTTGTGTGTCGGGGGGTGTGGCTGGAGGTTTTGGTGTTGTTTTCTTTTCTTTGCTCCTCAGGTGGCATGGAAGCTGATTTGTCTGTGGAAAAAAGGTGCTGGCTGAAGAATCTTCACCCTCGTCAATATCATGTGAGGCACCTGGGACTGGTGCTCATGTGCAGCCCTAAAGACTTTCAGCTGTAGCAGATAATTGGATGGCGTTCTGCTTTTAAGGCAGGTGTGAATCAAGCAGAACTGCCGGGAACTCGACCTTGTGATGTTCATTTGTCAGACGCTGAGGACCGCGCCTGGGTTTGACACATTAAGCCTGTGAAGCAAGGAAGGGTGAGGACACATGCTGTCAGCACACAGTAAAGGTAATTAACTGTTGGACTACTTGTAGATAGTAACTTGATGTTTTGCTACATAGTATACGTGAAATTGTGATGAGAATGGTGTGGCTTGCTTCTCACTGCTGTGGCGTGCAGGATAAGTGATCCTCCACTTGTTGTGAGAAGCTGCTCATGTGCATAAAGATAAAAAGTACAGACCTTGATGTGTTGCTGATAGCATGTGTTTTGTGAAAGAAATTGCTATAACTGCTAACGTACCTCACATCTTCTGTGCTTCACAGAGAGTCAGTTTGTCGTGTCCACCTGGGGGGTGTCTGTTTGATGGTAGTGAGTCCAGGAGCATCGGACTTCTCTCCTTATGAACACTGGAGAGCATGCCAGCAGTCACTCTTCTTGAAGGACATTGGGTTGGGGTTTTTTGTATAATTTATTTAGGCACAGGTGAAAAATAAATTGTTTTTTGTTGAAGGAACCGCTTTCTGGTTATTTTTAGTGCTGGGTCCTGTCTGACGCAGGTTCGCTCCTCAATCTGTGTTGACACATAACAGAGAGCTCCAGTTGCCAAAGAATAAGTGATTTTGTGAATTCAATGTATAGTTTGGGGTTATTCCACTTGATAACAAAACCAACCAGAATCACATCGCAAGGTGCAACTGTAATCGACAATATATTTACAAATAGAACAGATGAAATCATCAGGAATGGGATCTTGATGACAGATGTTAGTGATCATTTACCAGTCTTTTCAATATTTAAATATAAAAATAGGTACAAGAAAAAAACTGTTATAAACTTTAAAAGAGACAAGTCAGTAAAAGCCTTAGAGGCATTAAAATATGATCTTAAAAATCAAAATTGGGAAGAAGTTTATGTCAGTGATGTTAATGTAGCATATAACTCATTTATGAAAATATTGATGAAATCATATAATAAAAACTGTAAATTAATAGAAATTACTAAGAAAAGAGTAAATAAACCATGGCTGACAAAGGGAATAAAAAATGCTTGTGCAAAGAAAAACTATTTATACAGGTGCTTTTTAAAAATGCAAACAAAGGAAACAGAACACAGATACAAAAAAAATAAAAATAAACTATTGACAATAATTAGGAAACAAAAAAAAAAGATTATTATAGTGAACAATTAAATAAGAGTAAAGATAATATGAGGGCAACATGGGGAATTATAAAAAGTGTGTTTGAAAGTGATGGAGCGAAAGCAACTTTTCCAAATTACTTTGTCAAAGAAAATAAAGAGATATATGACATAAAAGAAGTGGCAAATGGGTTTAATGATTATTTTTCAAATGTAGGATCAAGTCTGGTGGGAAATAAACCAATAGTAGAAGATACATTACATACACTTGTAAATACGGTCAATAGTATTTTCCTGGACAATGTGGAAAAAGATGAAATAAGAAATATTGTAAAAAAGATCAACTGACCATGAAGATTTAGACATGATGACTGTAAAAAGTATAATAGAAACTGTTATTGAACCATTTACTTATATTTGCAATCTGTCTCTGTCAACAGGGATTTTTCCAGATGAAATGAAAATTGCCAAGGTAGTCCCATTATATAAAAATGGAGACAAACATAAATTCTCTAATTACAGGCCAGTATCATTGCTTCCACAGTTTTCTAAAATTATGGAAAAAGTTTTTTGTGACAAGGTTGGATAAATTCACTGAGAAACATCATATTTTAAATAATGCTCAGTATGGATTCAGAACAAAACATTCGACAGCTATGGCAATTATGGAATTAATAGAGAAAATATCAACAACAATAGAAAATAAGGATTATTTTGTAAGTATTTTTATTGACTTGAAAAAAGCTTTTGATGTTATTGACCACTCAAGATTGCTTCACAAGTTACAACAATATGGAATAAGAGGTACTGCACATCAGTGGGTAAAAAGCTACTTAGAAAACAGAAAACAGTTTGTTCAGATAAATAATATCAAATCAGAATTGTGTAATATTGCTTATGGAGTACCACAAGGATCAGTACTTGGACCCAAACTGTTTATTTTGTATATCAATGATTTTGTGAATGTATCTAATGTGCTTGGTAGCATTTTATTTGCTGATGATACAACGCTGTTTTACTCTGGATCAGATATACAGGAAGTAGCACAAGTGATTAAAAACAGAATTGGAAAAGGTTAAGCATTGGTTTGATATAAACAGACTGTCACTAAATATTAATAAGACAAATTTCATATTGTTTAATGACAGAGCAAAAAAAACAACAAAAAAAACGTGTCATTACAAATAGGTGGAATGGATATACAAAGGGTAAAAGAAATGAAATTTTTAGGAGTCATAATTGATGAAGATCTTACATGGAAGTCACACATAAATTACATAAAAGGAAAAATAGCGAAAACCATTGCTGTTTTGCATAAAGTAAAATATTCATTAAATAGTTATGGTTTATTAACATTGTACAATTCATTGATTTTCCCATATTTAACTTATTGTGTAGAAATCTGGGGATCAACATATACAACTTATATACAACCTTTGTGTTGGGAAGGTGTCGTAACACGGACCCACAACAGGGGGCGCAAATGAACGGACAATGGATAAGAAAAGGAGTAACAATTTAATGTTGTGAAAAAACACAACGGAATACAAACAGGAATAATGATGCCAATTGTACACAGGAGGACTGTGGGCAGGCTCGAAGATAGGAGACCTCAGATGAACGAAGAGCCGGGGCCCACACCGCTTCCACCACCAACGGCCTGAAGAACACCGAAGCTGCCAAGCCCTGAGTCCCCAGGTGGTCTCTGTCCTCCGTTGTCGGCCCTGGTACTGCTGGCAGACAAGAAACAGAAGGCGGTGAGTGTGAGTCCTCACACCCAGCAACCGTTACACTCAATTCCTCCGGGAGGGATAACCTCCACCTCCAGGTACGTCTTTACTCGTGCAGCTCCCGTTTGTCCCTCTTCTGGGTCTTCACGGGAATGCGACTGCACACAGAACAATGTTAGACAATCAGTAATTCAGCAGAGAACGTTACCTCTAGTAGTAGAAGATTTCTCGGCGAGGAGGTGGAGTTGCAGTCCGGCCTTTATGGTGATGGTGATGAGATGAATGAGTGACAGCTGGTGCTGAGGATGAGTGACAGCTGTCACTCCCAGTGGCTCTGGCGCCCTCTTGTGCTTGAAGCCCGCACTCCAAGCAGGGCGCCATCTGGTGGTGGTGGGCCAGCAGTACCTCCTCTTCAGCGGCCCACACAACAGGACCCCCCCCTCAACGGGCGCCTCCTGGCGCCCGACCAGGCTTGTCCGGGTGTCGGTGGTGGAAATCGACCAGAAGGGCCGGGTCCAGGATGAAGCTCCTCTTCACCCAGGAGCGTTCTTCGGGTCCGTAACCCTCCCAGTCCACCAAGTACTGAAAACCCCGGCCCTTCCGACGGACGTCCAGGAGCCGACGAACAGTCCATGCCGGCTCCCCGTCGATGATTCGGGCAGGAGGTGGTTCGGGTCCAGGGGTGCAGAGTGGTGAGGTGTGGTATGGCTTGAGTTTAGAGACATGAAAAACCGGATGGATCCGCAGTGAAGCCGGGAGTGTCAGCTTCACTGCGGCCGGACTGAGGATTTTGGCGATGGGGAATGGCCCAATGAAACGGTCCTTTAGTTTTTGGGATGTCACCTGGAGTGGGATGTCCTTGGTGGATAACCACACCTCCTGCCCCGGTTGGTATGCAGGGGCCGGGGAACGCCGGCGATCTGCATGGGTCTTGGCCCTCGTCCGGGCCCGCAACAGGGCAGAACGGGCGGTCCGCCACACCCGGCGGCACCTCCGCAGGTGGGCCTGGACCGAGGGTACCCCGACCTCTCCCTCCACAAGTGGGAATAATGGGGGCTGGTAGCCCAGACACGCTTCAAAAGGGGAGAGGCCGGTGGCAGATGATACTTGGCTGTTGTGAGCGTACTCGATCCAGGCCAGATGGTTACTCCAGGCCGCCGGATGCGCGGAGGTGACACAGTGAAGGGCCTGTTCTAGGTCCTGGTTCGCCCGCTCTGCCTGGCCGTTCGTCTGTGGGTGATACCCGGACGAGAGACGTACGGTGGCCCCCAGCTCCTTACAAAAACTCCTCCAGACCTGCGAGGAGAACTGGGGACCACGATCCGAGACGATGTCCGACGGTATCCCATGCAGACGCACGACGTGGTGGACCAGGAGGTCTGCCGTCTCCTGGGCCGTCGGGAGCTTCGGGAGGGCCACGAAGTGGGCCGCCTTGGAGAACCGGTCCACTATCGTCAGTATGGCGGTGTTGCCCTGGGACGGCGGGAGGCCCGTGACGAAGTCCAGGCTGATGTGGGACCAGGGGCGATGAGGCACAGGCAGGGGTTGGAGGAGACCCCTGGTCTTGTGATGGTCCGCCTTGCCCCTGGCACAGGTGGTACAGGCCTGGACGTAGTCCCGGACGTCGGCTTCCAGTGACGCCCACCAGAAGCGCTGCTGGACTACTGCCACGGTCCTACGCACTCCGGGATGACAGGAGAGCTTGGATCCGTGGCAGAAGTCCAAGACGGCAGCCCTAGCCTCTGGTGGGACGTAAAGTTTGTTCTTCGGACCGTCTCCCGGGTCCGGGTTCCTTGCCTGGGCCTCCCGGACGGTTTCCTCCACGTCCCAGGTGAGGGTGGCCACGACAGTGGA
The DNA here is from genome assembly GCF_902500255.1 of Thalassophryne amazonica. Lineage (NCBI taxonomy): Eukaryota > Metazoa > Chordata > Actinopteri > Batrachoidiformes > Batrachoididae > Thalassophryne > Thalassophryne amazonica. The sequence goes on from NC_047120.1 coordinate 72,968,962, forward strand.
CTCGGGAAGGATGGTGTCGATGGGGTCCGACAACTCGGCCTTGGCCTCCTCTTCGTGCACCCGGGACAGTGCATCGGATCGTTGATTCCTGGTCCCGGGGCGGTAGGTGATCCGGAAGTCAAAGCGTGCGAAGAACAGGGACCAGCGGGCTTGCCTGGGGTTCAGCCGCTTGGCGGTCCGGATGTACTCCAGGTTCCGGTGGCCTGTAAAAACCGTGAAAGGCCCCGTAGCTCCCTCCAACAGGTGTCTCCACTCTTCCAGAGCCTCCTTCACCGCGAGGAGTTCTCGATTGCCCACGTCATAATTCCGCTCAGCGGGGGTCAACCTGCGGGAATAGTAGGCACAAGGATGGAGAACCTTATCGGACTCCCCGCTCTGGGACAGCACGGCTCCTATTCCTGAGTCTGAGGCGTCCACCTCCACTACAAACTGGCGAGTAGGATCAGGCTGCACCAGAACTGGTGCAGTCGAGAACCGGCGTTTCAACTCCCTAAACGCGGCCTCGCACCGGTCCGACCAGGTGAAGGGGACTTTAGTGGAGGTCAGGGCGGTCAGGGGGCTAACAACCTGACTGTAACCCTTAATGAACCTCCTGTAGAAGTTTGCAAAGCCGAGGAACTGTTGCAGCTTCCTACGGCTTTTTGGTTGGGGCCAATCCCTCACCGCCGCAACCTTGGCCGGATTCGGGGCGACGGAGTTGGAGGAGATGATAAACCCCAGGAAGGACAAAGAAGTGCGGTGAAACTCACACTTCTTGCCCTTCACAAACAACCGGTTTTCTAACAACCGCTGTAGGACCTGACGTACATGCCGGACATGGGTCTCAGGGTCCGGGGAAAAGATGAGTATATCATCCAGATATACGAAGACAAACCGATGCAGGAAGTCCCGCAAGACGTCGTTAACCAATGCTTGGAACGTTGCGGGCGCATTGGTGAGACCAAACGGCATGACCAGGTACTCAAAATGACCTAACGGGGTGTTAAATGCCGTCTTCCATTCGTCTCCCTTCCGGATCCGAACTAGGTGGTACGCATTCCTAAGATCAAGTTTGGTGAATATTTGGGCTCCATGCAGGGGTGTGAACACCGAATCCAAGAGGGGCAATGGGTATCGATTGCGAACCGTGATCTCGTTCAACCCCCTGTAATCGATGCATGGACGGAGTCCGCCGTCTTTCTTGCCCACAAAAAAGAAACCAGCACCCATCGGGGAGGTGGAGTTCCGGATCAACCCGGCGGCCAAGGAGTCCCGGATGTAGGTCTCCATTGATTCGCGTTCCGGACGTGAGAGGTTGTACAGTCTACTGGACGGGTACTCAACGTCCGGAATCAAATCAATGGCACAATCGTACGGTCAGTGCGGTGGAAGAGTGAGTGCCAGATCTTTGCTGAAGACGTCAGCCAAATCATGGTACTCCACGGGCACCGCCGTCAGATTGGGAGGGACTTTAACCTCCTCCTTAGCCGTGATCCCGGGAGGAACCGAGGATCCTAAACACTCCCGGTGGCAGGTTTCGCTCCACTGCACCACTGCCCCAGACGGCCAATCGATCCGGGGATTGTGCTTCACCATCTAAGGAAAACCCAAAATCACTCGGGAGGTAGAAGGTGTCACGTAAAACACGATCTCCTCCCTGTGATTCCCAGACACAACCAGGGTCACGGGCTGGGTCCGGTGTGTGATTAATGGGAGTAGAGTGCCATCTAGTGCCCGTACCTTCAAAGGCGAAGGCAGAGCCACTAGAGGGAGCCCCACTTCCTTTGCCCATCTGCTATCCAACAGATTCCCTTCGGACCCCGTGTCCACCAGTGCTGGGGCGTGAAGGGTTAAATCCCCACTCAGGATTATCACTGGGATTCGTGCTGATTTGCGGGGTTTCCCCGTGTACATGTTATGGCCCACCCTTAGCCCAGTTTCTAAGGACGGGCGTTGGTGTTTGACCGTTTGGGGCAGTCTTTTAACATGTGTTCACAAGAGCCACAGTAAAAACACTCCCCGCGGGCCAGCCTCCTTTGTCTGATATCAGATCTCACTTTGGCCCTGCTCGTGTCCATGGCTTTGTCAGCAGGGGGAGCTGTTGCCACACGGAGCCCACTGGCAATGGAGCGTGGGGACGACGTCGCCCTTTCAGACCCGGAAGAGAGAGGGACGGCTTGTGCCCGGCCACGCCCCCCGGCCTGCTCCCGACGGTGTTCATTCAAGCGGTTGTCTAAGCGTATAACCAGAGTGACAAGCCCGTCGAAATCCTGCGGTTCGTCCTTAGCCAGTAAATGCTCCTTCAGTACTGGAGACAGTCCCCTTATGAAGGCAGCGCGGAGCGCAACGTCATTCCAACCAGACCTCGCAGCCGCGATGCGGAAGTCGACAGCGTAATCAGCTGCGCTCCGACGCCCCTGTCTCAGTGACAGCAGCACGGTCGAGGCGGTCTCGCCTCTGTTGGGATGATCAAACACATGTTTGAATTCCCGTATAAACCCAGCGTATGACGTCAGAAGCCATGACTGCTGTTCCCAGAGCGCTGTAGCCCAAGCGCGTGCCTCACCTCGAAGCAGATTAATTACATAAGCCACCCGGGTGGCGTCTGATGCGTACATAACTGGACGCTGTGCAAAAACGAGCGAACACTGCATTAGGAAGTCTGCGCACGTTTCCACACAGCCTCCGTACGGTTCGGGAGGACTTATGTAAGCTTCAGGGGACGGTGGGGGGGGGTAGTTGAACGGCCAGTGGAACATCTACATTAGGCCCCGGGCCAGCAGGAGGAGACACTGCAGCGACGCTCGACTCGCGTGCTTCCACTCTGGTGGTGAGAGCCTCCATCCTCTGATTGAGGATTGCATTTTGCTCGGTTACCAGCTGTAACTGAGCAGTGAAAGCGGTAAGGATTTGCTGCAGATCACTTACCACGCCTCCTGCTGACGCCTGCGCTCCTTGTTCTCCCATTGGCTGTTCAAGCTGTGGTTGACGCCCCTCGGGATCCATGACGAATGGCCGAGAAATCCTGTTGGGAAGGTGTCATAACACGGACCCACAACAGGGGGCGCAAATGAACGGACAATGGATAAGAAAAGGAGTAACAATTTAATGTTGTGAAAAAACACAACGGAATACAAACAGGAATAATGATGCCAATTGTACACAGGAGGACTGTGGGCAGGCTCGAAGATAGGAGACCTCGGATGAACGAAGAGCAGGGGCCCACACCGCTTCCACCACCAACGGCCTGAAGAACACCGAAGCCGCCAAGCCCTGAGTCCCCAGGTGGTTTCTGTCCTCCGTTGTCGGCCCTGGTACTGCTGGCAGACAAGAAACAGAAGGCGGTGAGTGTGAGTCCTCACACCCAGCAACCGTTACACTCAATTCCTCCGGGAGGGATAACCTCCACCTCCAGGTACGTCTTTACTCGTGCAGCTCCCGTTTGTCCCTCTTCTGGGTCTTCACGGGAATGCGACTGCACACAGAACAATGTTAGACAATCAGTAATTCAGCAGAGAATGTTACCTCTAGTAGTAGAAGATTTCTCGGTGAGGAGGTGGAGTTGCAGTCCGGCCTTTATGGTGATGGTGATGAGATGAATGAGTGACAGCTGGTGCTGAGGATGAGTGACAGCTGTCACTCCCAGTGGCTCTGGCGCCCTCTTGTGCTTGAAGCCCGCACTCCAAGCAGGGCGCCATCTGGTGGTGGTGGGCCAGCAGTACCTCCTCTTCAGCGGCCCACACAACACTTTGTTTATTCTGCAGAAAAGGGCTTTAAGGGTGATTAGCAACAGTGGTTTTAGAGATCCATCTAATCCATTGTTCATTAAGTATCGGGTACTTCAATTTTGTGATTTGGTCGATTTGAAAATATTACAAACAATGTACCAAGCAAATAAAAATACTTTACCAACAAACATTCAAAATATGTTTGAGAAAAGAGTAAGTAGTTATAAACTGAAAGGAATAGAAGTCTTTAGAAAACCCAGATACAGAACCAGAGTAAAAGAACGGAGTATTGCAGTAAATGGTGTAAAATTATGGAACAATCTCAACAAAGAAATTAAAGAATTAAGGTCGCTTAAATTATTTAAAAAACGTATTAAACTAGATGTATTAAGTATGAAACTATAAAATAAGTTAGTGGGCTGTAAGGAAGTTAAAAAAAAATGTAATTTGTTAATAATGTATAAAATGTTTTAAGTTTAAAAATGTAACCTGTTAGAGATGTAATCTATTTAATAATGGTCATAATTATGAAATAAGTCAGTGGTATGTGACAAGTTAAAGAAATACAATCTGTTAAATAATGTTGAAAAATGACGCTGGATATTGAAAGATTGTATTGTAAAAAGGGGCAGAAAATATAAGACTTGTTCTTCTCTCTGCTCCTTTTCATTCTGGTAATGGAGATGCTTTATTTCTGCTTTTCTGTTTTTTTTCTTTTAAATGAATGAAATAAATAAATAAATGAAATTAAATGAAATGAACCACTTGGCCACCACCCCTGCACACATTAGATCTATAACAAAACATTTTATTGTGATGTGTTGGACTTCTACTGTGAAACTGCAAATGTTGGCAGCATGCTTTGAGGGGCGGAGCTTTTGGAGGTTCGTGCCCGAAACTGTCAGAACAACTCAGCGTCCATATGGTGAGACACGTGGCTGCGTGACACAGAAAGGAGAGGTTATTGCTCTCAGGTGGCCTCAGCACGCCAAGCTGTCATCAGCAGGGCAGTCTGAAGACATCGCTGCATCTCAGATGAAGGACAAGAGAGAAGTAACAAAAGAGACAAAAGAAGAAGACACGAAAGAAAATAAACAAATGAATCCAGAGCAACAATGAATGCGGAGCAACAAAGGACATGAAGAAAAGCTTGAAAAATTAAAAGGAAGCAAAAAAGGAGAGAAAGGCTGAAGCAGAGAACATGAAGGAGAGAATGAAGAGAGGGAGGCAACAGGAAGCAAGGGGACATGATAGGATGGTAGCAGAGGAGGGAAGACAACTGAAAATAACTGACAAGGAAATGAGGAGCGAGACCTCCCGGCAGGGGCGTAGCACCAAATTCTGGGCCCTAGGTACTAGCCATATTGAAGACCCCCCCACTGTTATGTTCTTTTTTATTAACGCAAACACAAAATTTCTAATGCGTAGTCAAACCAGGGCTAAATCATGTATATCTTAGATCACACCTGGGAGTCAGAACCCTTTTTAAAGTTGGGGGAGCAATATGGAGTTGGGGGGTCTGGGGGACCAAATTGCACCATTTTCTAGAAAAAATGGTGCAATTTGGTGCATTCCCGTCTGTTAAAAAGCACAGGAATGCAGCAAATTAAACCATTTTTTTAGAAAGTGGTGCAATTTGGTCCCCCAGACCCCCCAACTCAATATAGCTCGCTTTCAAGCTCACCTCTCTTTTCAAAGAATTTGATTAGCAGCTGCTTTCCCTCATTTAGTTTTCTTTCCCTGTCCTTTTTTCTCTTCTTTTTTGAAATCCGGACTTTGATTTAGGAAAGACATATTTTATTTCAGCCTAAACACTAGGGCTGCAACTAATGATTATTTTACTAATCAGTTCATCTGTAAATTATTTTTTCGATTAATCATTTTGTTTTTTTTTACTTACATGTGAGTTTTGCCATTATTTCTTTAAAGTAGACCTGCATTGAAATAAATGCAGTCAGATCTTTGGACCAAAAAATGACTTATATTTACACATAAGATCCTTCTGAATGTAGTAAAGTAAATCTGCAAGTCCAGATCTGTCATTCAACGGAGAAATCTTCATTTAAAAATGACAAATTTACAGCTAAAATTTAGCCCTCCGCATAACTGTCATCACATCCGGGACGCTGCCGAGATGTCAGGGAGAAGACCCTCTCCCAGCATGCATTGCGCCAACTGTAATTTGTGGATTTACGTCAGTTTGCATCTGCACCTTTTTCTTGACTTTTTTTAAAACTTCATATTGTCTTGCAGCATGTTTGGTGAGTACACATTTCTTTTATTTGTGCTTAAAATTATTTTGGGGGACTTTTTCATACGCCCGTTTGATTGAGTGGTGTCGCATTGAAAATCTACTGTCTTTCACCTCCGGTGTTACCGTCGCGAGGTACGGAGGCGAGACCCGCAAAGAATCCAAGTCATTAAAAAGATATAAACCTCTCTCAGCGGCTACGGAGCTCTGCGGCTCCAATTACCGAGACATGCGGCACTGCAGAAAGTCTGTCCTTGCAGCAACAGGTGTCACCGGTCGCTCCGCATCAAAACAGCGAGCGTAGTCTCTGGACTTGTGCCAAGTTGGCTGCACCTCCATTCAGTAGACAGGAACGTGGTGCCAGCTGCACAACAGACACGGGCGATGTGAGTGGCCCGCTTCGGCGGTTACCAAGCACAACTCAGTAAGCACAGCGGAGGCAGAGAGCGAGGCGTCGGGGAAGAACGTCGCCCGCTGTCGATGTCGCTCGCCGCTGATCTGAGCAAGCAGAGCTGTATGTCACATTCATTGCAGTTTACTTTTGGATGCTGAAACCAGGATTTGTATAACAGTAACATTACTAACAGATAAAATCAATTTCAATGTGGGATCGGACTGAAGGCGGGAGTGCTCCGTCTTCTGCTGAACGTCACTGCAATGAGCCGGATGTACAAACACTTCTCGCTGAGGGCCAAATTTTAGCTGCAAATTTGTCATTTTTAAAGGAAGATTTCTCCGCTGAATTACAAATTTGGGCTTGCAGATTTACTTTACTGCATTCATAAGGGTCTTATAAATACATAGCAGCTATTTCTTTCTGAGATCTGACCACATTTATTTCAATGCAGGTCTACTTTAAGTGAGTTATTATTAAAAGGCCTTTATCACACAACATCAACGTTTGACCTTGTAACAAAGTTATGTTATTTTCTCGTCAAAAACATACCTGGAGTAGTGTTTAGTTTTATTTTGCACATACATACATCACCGACACACCACAGAGAGATTTACATCAGGTTTAGATGCCGACAGCAACTATCTCAACCACTGACAACATATTACAGCAAGAGTCCACTAAAGTATTTTAAAGGCCTGACGAAAGTGTAATATGTGATCTTTAAAAACACATTTTCATGAAAAAAGACACAAATGTGCAGTTTATGGCATTTTATTTTTTTTCTTGTGTAAAAACACAGCTTAGATGTGGTTTGACTGAAACAAATTGTCATTAAACTTAATAAAACAGGTTTAAGAGTCACTAGGTGTTCACAGGAAACACTTATTTCTATATTTATTTATGTTCATTGTTAGTTGGTTTAATCTTTTCTGTTTTGTTTTATCAGATTCTTTTTGTCCGTTTCTCTAAAACTTTATTGTGGCATTATTAGTTATTATTACTATTATTGTTGTTGTTTCTATTATTATTATTGATATATAAATACAAATAAATGAATAAAATATTACAATTTGTAATACATTTGACTCTTTTACGACAACAAATGCTGAGCCATGAATTATTATACAGAAAACAAATGTGCTGACAGCTTAATGCTAACTTCAACATTGAAAAGGCCATAGACATGCTAACGCATTAGCATCGGTCCTGTTTTTAAGTTATAAAATACATCTATCAACTGTTTCAGAAGAACATAACAGGTCAGATTAACTTAAAAAGGTAAATGTTACTCATATACACATATGCTCTTTGGGTTTTAGGGGAAAAATTAAGATTAAGCGAAATAAAACACTAAATCAACAAAGCACAAGATCAAAGCAGTGATTCGCAGAAAGAAGTACTGCTTTGATCTGTGAATCACTGCTTTGATTGGTTCAAGGTTCAAAGCAAAGCCCCGCTGCAGAAATGGTTGATTTATATGGAAGAAAAGAAACATTTGAGGTAAAACAAAGTTATTTAACAAGTAATTGATGACTAAATTAGTTGACAACTTTTTAAATAATTGATTAAATCAATTAGTTGCTTCAGCACTACTAAACACCTCCTCTTTCTGTCAGATCCCGTTTGGGATGTGTGTGTGTGTGTGTGTGTGTGTGCCACCTGTGTGCCACCTGTGTGCCTGGACTAAACCATTGTACAACTGTGCACAGGGGTGAAGGGCCCTCAGAGATCTTTCAATATTATTGTTAGAGCAGAATTATGTTTTGCAACATTTATACATTCATTCTAATTATATTCTTTTACAACATGAATTGTATGGACATTAATAACATGCAACACAAAAATGTATTTAATGCCAGTTTTTTGTGGGCTCCCCATGCTCTGGGCCCTGGGTACATAGTACCCTTTCCCCCCCCAGTCCGACGCCCCTGCCTCCTGGCCCGGCAGGTATTCTTCCAAAAAGAAGATATAAAAAGCTGAAGCAGGATGGGACACCTCCATCTTCTTGCAACGGAGAAATCCACGGCAACGTGCCAACTCCGGCCTTTCAACCATCTCCTCAGAATGGACCAGATGGTTGGCGTAGGATTACTGACACGTGTGCTTTTTAATTCTATTTCCAGAAATAAATGGCCTGAAAATACATCACCAGCTGCATCATGACGGGCTCATGATCAGAGAGCCGCTGATTCAAACCCCGCAGTGGCACCAGCTGGGAAAGTCTCAAAATAAAACACATCTCCTGTAGGGGGGCCACAGCGGGTGGCAGCACAGTGCCACTGAGCAAGGCACTTAAAGGAAGAATTCAATATCTTACACACTGATAAAGACAGAAAGAAAACCATCAACTCTGTCACATGACCAAAAACATATACAGTGTATATGTTTTTGTAAAACGTAAATGTAAAACTTTCCTTTTTGCTAAAGCTTATAGTTAGGGCTGGATCAGGTGACCCTGAACCATCCCTTAGTTATGCTGCTATAGACGTAGACTGCTGGGGGGTTCCCATGATGCACTGAGTGTTTCTTTCTCTTTTTGCTCTGTATGCACCACTCTGCATTTAATCATTAGTGATCGATCTCTGCTCCCCTCCACAGCATGTCTTTTTCCTGGTTCTCTCCCTCAGCCCCAACCAGTCCCAGCAGAAGACTGCCCCTCCCTGAGCCTGGTTCTGCTGGAGGTTTCTTCCTGTTAAAAGGGAGTTTTTCCTTCCCACTGTAGCCAAGTGCTTGCTCACAGGGGGTCGTTTTGACCGCTGGGGTTTTACATAATTATTGTATGGCCTTGCCTTACAATATAAAGCGCCTTGGGGCAACTGTTTGTTGTGATTTGGCGCTATATAAATAAAATTGATTTGATTTGATTTGATTTATATGTATGTATGTATATGCATCTATGAATAATTATAATCATGAAGTAGTACAGGAGGTAAAATAACCACCAACCAGAACTAAACCAAACCAAACCTGTTCATATTACACAGCCTCAAAACTCAAAAAAAAAAAAAAAAAAAAGTAAAAAATCATGAACTTGCAACCGTCACAATATATTCTGTTCTTATTAATTCTGTTGTTTGTTGCTATGACGCACTTTAGGAGCATTTGATGGAAAATTGTCATTTGGAGGCTGCTTTGAATGCTATTATGAATTTAATACTTGTGAATGAAATTATGAAGGCTAAAATGTATTTATTGTGACCAAAACATGTCATTGAATGCATTTTAATGGGGGCACAGGGTGGGGGCGGGTGGGGCAGCAAATGTTATTGTTGGAAACATTCCAAATTGTGTCACATGTCAATAAAATGTCTGATTTCATCAAAAATAAAAAATAAATAACAAATAACTCACCCATGTCCTCTTCTCATTCATTACATGTGTTACTTATCAGCTGATGTCTGAATGTTCTGTTGATACTCAAAAGGTCAAGTGGACATCAGACAGAGCGCTTTCACGATGGTTGAGCACTTGCTTTGTCCTGTTCGTGTTCATAGCTTCTCAGTGGACGTCCAGGTGATGTTAAGCTGATTTCTCGTGTTGGCAGCAGAAAACCCATCACAGCAGAATTCAGTGTGCAGCCAGCGGCAGGAAGTGACGCAAGGAGCTAAAAAATCAGAGCTCAAAATCCACCAATGGCTAGTTTTGCGAATTGTCCTGGAACACTTCCTCTTTTCTTGGACAATAAAATAAGAGCACATTTCAACATAAATGTTGATTCCACCACCACCACCACCACCACCAACAACCAGCCTGTAACCACACTCATGTTCTCACAGGTAAGATGTGGGCAAGAGAGAAAATATCATGAAAACTTATTTCTTTTTCTTTTTTTTTTACAATGTGTTTGGATCACATAATTATTTCATTTTGGGTGAGTGTTTAATCAACTTGAATAAAATATCTTTAATTTAGGGTGGCTGTTTAACACAGTGTCTTCAAAAAGGGGGTTTGACTGATGCTCTGATGCAAGGATACAAAATATTTACAAATATGTATCAATTAATATATATATCCATGTGTGTGCATACTCAAAAATGACCCCCCCACCCCCCCCCCCAAAAAAACTAAACAAACAAACAAAACAACAACAACAACAAAAAAGAGACAGATTTGCAGAAATAGGAAATGGAAGTCCTTTTATTGTTCTTGCCATCATTTCTCTGCAGTCACCTCCGTTTCTTGAAGAAGCACACATAAACACAAACACAACACACACACACGTGAGATCTTGTTTATTGTCAAACCAGGAAGTGTTCAACATTTGACTTTTTTTTTTTAGTGGTGGCCAAGTGGTTAATGCGCTTGGTTTCAGTTCAGAAGGTTCTGGGTTCAAATCCCACCCCTGCCACATTTCTCCATGTAATGTGGAGTTGCGTCAGGAAGGGCATCCGGCGTAAAACCTGTGCCAATTCAACATGCAGATTCACCTTGGATTTGCTGTGGCGACCCCGAGTGCAAACAAGGGAGCAGCTGAAGGGACTTACTTTAATGAGACAAACAAATCGTTACACAAAAACCTTACAGAGGATTAAATACAACAGCAAAAACAACATACCAAAGAACAGGTTCATTAAAAAAACAGATGAAAACTAGTGCGGAATAAAAAAAACAAACCCTTTTCAAAGTTAAACATATTTGACATTTCCTGTTTCCTTGTGGGCTCAAAATTTGGCACTTCCTGTTTCAGTGTGAACTTGCCACTGTCATTCTTCTGAGATTCCATGAGATCTCATCTGTCAATCCATGAAGTGTCAATCCAGGAGTGTTCAACATTTGACATTTCCTGTTTCCCTGTGGGCTCAAAATTTGGCACTTCCTGTTTGGGACTCAGTGTATCATGAGCGAGCTTCACGCCGCATAGTGGCGCTTCGCTCATATTAGTGATTAGCTGTGACTATTTTAAAAAGCTGAATTGGTCCTCATCTTTTGATTCAAGTAGCACCAAATGTTTAAAGTTTATTTAAAGAGTGAAATAATTTTTTGTTCTCCTGCTGTGGAACTGAAGAGCAGTATTTCTATTCTCCTCATCGGCAAAGATCCTGAAAGTAAAGAAAAACTACTGTTCGTTTAGTGATGTTGACAGGTCATTCATGCGACCTTTTATTTTCCATAATTATCATTTTCTGTGTTTAGAAAGGCAAAAGCAGTCAGTCCAGCTTTGCTGGCGAGTCAACGTGTGTGTGTGTCCATCTGTTCATTAAATTCAAAGCTGTTTGTTCATCTGCTGATCTTCAGCAGGACACGCTCCAAAATCAGACACATGCATCACAGTTTAATCTTCCCAATTCAGTGAAGATCAATGAATACATTTGATTTGCATAATCAAAGGCTGAGCAGCTCAAGGTTGTTACGTAACTGTCTATCGGTGTGCTCTGACTTTGCACAAGAGAATACCCCAAATACTCATTTGCATATCAAAAGATGCTTTTTTCTTTCTGATTCACTGCTGAAATGCATGATTGTTTTATGAGAGGAACTAAATGGTTCCACCATCATTAAACACTAAAGAAGGACTATCCTTTGGAAGAATGGTGTTCCATCTTCCCAGAAGAGTTCCAGGGAAGCTGCTGTTGCGGTCATGTGGTCAGCCAACACTTTCACAGGAACCTTCATAATGGATTTCCATTTAATTTGTCACCTGTCTACAACCCCTGGCAATAATTATGGAATCACTGGCCTCAGAAAAAAAAAAAAAGCAGATCACAGACATGACACAAAACTAAAGTCATTTCAAATGGCAACTTTCTGGCTTTAAGAAACACTATAAGAAATCAAGAAAAAAGATTGTGGCAGTCAGTAACGGTTACTTTTTTAGACCAAGCAGAGGGAAAAAAATATGGACTCACTCAATTCTGAGGAAAAAATTATGGAATCACCCTGTAAATTTTCATCCCCAAAACTAACACCTGCATCAAATCAGATCTGCTCGTTAGTCTGCATCTAAAAAGGAGTGATCACACCTTGGAGAGCTGATGCACCAAGTGGACTGACATGAATCATGGCTCCAACACGAGAGATGTCAATTGAAACAAAGGAGAGGATTATCAAACTCTTAAAAGAGGGTAAATCATCACGCAATGTTGCAAAAGATGTTGGTTGTTCACTGTTAGCTGTGTCTAAACTCTGGACCAAATACAAACAACATGGGATGGTTGTTAAAGGCAAACATACTGGTAGACCAAGGAAGACATCAACGCGTCAAGACAGAAAACTTAAAGCAATATGTCTCAAAAACTGAAAATGCACAACAAAACAAATGAGGAACGAATGGGAGGAAACTGGAGTCAACGTCTGTGACCGAACTGTAAGAAACCGCCTAAAGGAAATGGGATTTACATACAGAAAAGCTAAACAAAAACCATCATTAACACCTAAACAGAAAAAAACAAGGCTACAATGGGCTAAGGAAAAGCAATCGTGGACTGTGGATGACTGGATGAAAGTCATATTCAGTGATGAATCTCGAATCTGCATTGGGCAAGGTGATGATGCTGGAACTTTTGTTTGGTGCCGTTCCAATGAGATTTATAAAGATGACTGCCTGAAGAGAACATGTAAATTTCCACAGTCATTGATGATATGGGGCTGCATGTCAGGTAAAGGCACTGGGGAGATGGCTGTCATTACATTATCAATAAATGCACAAGTTTACGTTGATATTTTGGACATTTTTCTTATCCCATCAATTGAAAGGATGTTTGGGGATGATGAAATCATTTTTCAAGATGATAATGCATCTTGCCATAGAGCAAAAACTGTGAAAACATTCCTTGCAAAAAGACACATAGGGTCAATGTCATGGCCTGCAAATAGTCCTGATCTTAATCCAATTGAAAATCTTTGGTGGAAGTTGAAGAAAATGGTCCATGACAAGGCTCCAACCTGCAAAGCTGATCTGGCAACAGCAATCAGAGAAAGTTGGAGCCAGACTGATGAAGAGTACTGTTTGTCACTCATTAAGTCCATGCCTCAGAGACTGCAAGCTGTTATAAAATCCAGAGATGGTGCAATAAAATACTAGTGATGTGTTGGAGCGTTCTTTTGTTTTTCATGATTACATCATTTTTTTCCTCAGAATTGAGTGATTCCATATTTTTTTCCTCTGCTTGGTCTAAAAAAGTAACCGTTACTGACTGCCACAATTTTTTTTCCTGATTTCTTATAGTGTTTCTTAAAGCCAGAAAGTTGCCATTTGAAATGACTTTAGTTTTGTGTCATGTCTGTGATCTGCTTTTTTTTCTACAAAATTAAACAACTGAATGAACATCCTCCGAGGCCGGTGATTCCATCATTTTTGCCAGGGGTTGTATAATATTAAAGGAACCTTTTAAATCCCATTTTGTTTTGTTGAAATCATATTTTCTCTGCAACAGAGTGAATCTTAGCATAGCATTTACTCATACGATGTTTCCGATTCAAGTTCAACAAAAGCAGAAAAAATATTTCCCAAACGTTGCCTTTCATTTTCCCATAACATCAATTGTGGTGCAGCTTTAATTTTTAAAGTCCTTCACTGTAATTGAAGAGTTGACTGGGGGAGGAGTTGATTGCTGGGTTGTAGCCTGTGTGCTTTTGGTTAGCCATGGCAACAGCCATTCATTTCTGTGTGTTAAAAAATATGTCAAATGATGGGTCCCTCAAAGGGACTAAAAGCTGTAGCATGCAGAACATCTTTATATCAGTGTGTGGAAAATGGATTCCATTCACATCAGTTTTCCTGAAAGACAAACAAACAAACAACAAAAATGTATGACAAGGATTTTATCAACAATACTGTAGCCATTGCAACTTTATCTCTGTGTGGAGCCTCAATCTTTAATCTTTCCTTGCAGTCATCACAGAGAAAAGGACTCCGATCAGTCACTGACTTTCCTCAGACATGTCACAGCAGCTATAACGACTAAATATTACATATTCTGTGAAACATCATGCAAAAGCATAAAGCACAGCTTCAAGATGACCACAGAGGTGAATCAACACCTGTCAGCCAGAGGAGCAACAGTTTAGGATTTACATCTGTCCAGTTCTTTTCAGGTTTGGTCCCTTTGCATATCTGTGGGCAAGTGGACTTTCCACAGCCGTCCAGTTGGACAATGATTGATTAGAAATATTGGTTCTAACTGAGTTATTAACTTTTCTGTGCAAATGTAACACTAGCGTACACACAAAACAAACCAAAGGCTGTGAAGAAAAGTCATTTGTATGACTGTCAGTCACTGATTCACCTGAGAGGAGAACACATGACGCAGACCTGCTTGGCAAATACCAAAGACCCGTTGGACATGAAGATGAAACAGAGGAGAAAAATCAATGCCGCCTTTCTTCAGAAATCTCTATTACACCGGAAAGAAATCATAATAATGAGATATTAAGTCAAGAGTTGAGGTACTTGGTCATAATTATGAGATAAAGACAATTTTGATATAGTATCTCATAAGTATGACTTACTACCTCATACCTCATATGGCTTAATACCTCATGTGAATGATTTCCTAAGTCAAAAAAAAAAAGTCACAATCATGAGATAGTCATAGTTATGAGAAAGTTGAGGGTGTCATATTTTTGAGACAGTCATAATTCTCAGATAGCAAGTCATATTTATGAGATACAACCCCAATTCCAGTGAAGTTGGGATGTTGTGTAAAATGTAAATAAAAACAGAATCCAATGATTTTCAAATCCTCTTCAACCTATATTCAATTGAATACACCACAAAGACAAGATATTTTTGTTCAAACTGATAAACTTTATTGTTTTTGTGCAAATATTTGCTCATTTTGAAATGATGCCTGCAACAGGTTTCAAAAAAGCTGGGACAGTGGTATGTTTACCGCTGTGTTACATCACCTTTCCTTCTAACAACACTCAATAAGCGTTTGGGAACTGAGGACACTAATTGTTGAAGCTTTATAGGTGGAATTCTTTCCCATTCTTGCTTGATGTACGACTTCAGTTGTTCAACAGTCCGGGGTCTCTGTTGTCGTATTTTGCGCTTCATAATGCGCCACACATTTTCAATGGGTGACAGGTCTGGACTGCAGGCAGGCCAGTCTAGTACCCGCACTCTTTTACTACGAAGCCATGCTGTTGTAACACGTGCAGAATCAACTTCAACTTCAATCAACTTTTTTTTTTATATAGCACCAAATCACAACAAACAGTTGCCCCAAGGCGCTTTATATTGTAAGGCAAGGCCATACAATAATTATGGAAAACCCCAACGGTCAAAACGACCCCCTGTGAGCAAGCACTTGGCTACAGTGGGAAGGAAAATCTCCCTTTTAACAGGAAGAAACCTCCAGCAGAACCAGGCTCAGGGAGGGGCAGTCTTCTGCTGGGACTGGTTGGGGCTGAGGGAGAGAACCAGGAAAAAGACATGCTGTGGAGGGGAGCAGAGATCGATCACTAATGATTAAATGCAGAGTGGTGCATACAGAGCAAAAAGAGAAAGAAACACTCAGTGCATCATGGGAACCCCCCAGCAGTCTACGTCTATAGCAGCATAACTAAGGGATGGTTCAGGGTCACCTGATCCAGCCCTAACTATAAGCTTTAGCAAAAAGGAAAGTTTTAAGCCTAATCTTAAAAGTAGAGAGGGTGTCTGTCTCCCTGATCTGAATTGGGAGCTGGTTCCACAGGAGAGGAGCCTGAAAGCTGAAGGCTCTGCCTCCCATTCTACTCTTACAAACCCTAGGAACTACAAGTAAGCCTGCAGTCTGAGAGCGAAGTGCTCTAATGGGGTAATATGGTACTACGAGGTCCCTAAGATAAGATGGGACCTGATTATTCAAAACCTTATAAGTAAGAAGAAGAATTTTAAATTCTATTCTAGAATTAACAGGAAGCCAATGAAGAGAGGCCAACACGGGTGAGATAGGCTTTTCAGGGAACTTTTAGGACAACCTGATAATAATGAATTACAATAGTCCAGCCTAGAGGAAATAAATGCATGAATTAGTTTTTCAGCATCACTCTGAGACAAGACCTTTCTGATTTTAGAGATATTGCGTAAATGCAAAAAAGCAGTCCTACATATTTGTTTAATATGCGCTTTGAATGACATATCCTGATCAAAAATGACTCCAAGATTTCTCACAGTATTACTAGAGGTCAGGGTAATGCCATCCAGAGTAAGGATCTGGTTAGACACCATGCTTCTAAGATTTGTGGGGCCAAGTACAATAACTTCAGTTTTATCTGAGTTTAAAAGCAGGAAATTAGAGGTCATCCATGTCTTTATGTCTGTAAGACAATCCTGCAGTTTAGCTAATTGGTGTGTGTCCTCTGGCTTCATGGATAGATAAAGCTGGGTATCATCTGCGTAACAATGAAAATTTAAGCAATACCGTCTAATAATACTGCCTAAGGGAAGCATGTATAAAGTGAATAAAATTGGTCCTAGCACAGAACCTTGTGGAACTCCATAATTAACTTTAGTCTGTGAAGAAGATTCCCCATTTACATGAACAAACTGTAATCTATTAGACAAATATGATTCAAACCACCGCAGCGCAGTGCCTTTAATTCCTATGACATGCTCTAATCTCTGTAATAAAATTTTATGGTCAACAGTATCAAAAGCAGCACTGAGGTCCAACAGAACAAGCACAGAGATAAGTCCACTGTCCGAAGCCATAAGAAGATCATTTGTAACCTTCACTAATGCTGTTTCTGTACTATGATGAATTCTAAAACCTGACTGAACCTCTTCAAATAGACCATTCCTCTGCAGGTGATCAGTTAGCTGTTTTACAACTACCCTCTCAAGAATCTTTGAGAGAAAAGGAAGGTTGGAGATTGGCCTATAATTAGCTAAGATAGCTGGGTCAAGTGATGGCTTTTTAAGTAATGGTTTAATTACTGCCACCTTAAAAGCCTGTGGTACATAGCCAACTAACAAAGATAAGTTGATCATATTTAAGATTGAAGCATTAAATAATGGTAGGACTTCCTTGAGCAGCCTGGCAGGAATGGGGTCTAATAAACATGTTGATGGTTTGGATGAAGTAACTAATGAAAATAACTCAGACAGAACAATCGGAGAGAAAGAGTCTAACCAAATACCGACATCACTGAAAGCAGCCAAAGATAACGATACATCTTTGGGATGGTTATGAGTAATTTTTTCTCTAATAGTCAAAATTTTGTTAGCAAAGAAAGTCATGAAGTCATTACTAGTTAAAGTTAATGGAATACTCAGCTCAATAGAGCTCTGACTCTTTGTCAGCCTGGCTACAGTGCTGAAAAGAAACCTGGGGTTGTTCTTATTTTCTTCAATTAGTGATGAGTAGAAAGATGTCCTAGCTTTATGGAGGGCTTTTTTTATAGAGCAACAAACTCTTTTTCCAGGCTAAGTGAAGATCTTCTAAATTAGTGAGACGCCATTTCCTCTCCAACTTACGGGTTATCTGCTTTAAGCTATGAGTTTGTGAGTTATACCACGGAGTCAGACACTTCTGATTTAAAGCTCTCTTTTTCAGAGGAGCTACAGCATCCAAAGTTGTCTTCAATGAGGATGTAAAACTATTGACGAGATACTCTAACTCCCTTACAGAGTTTAGGTAGCTACTCTGCTCTGTGTTGGTATATGACATTAGAGAACATAAAGAAGGAATCATATCCTTAAACCTAGTTACAGCGCTTTCTGAAAGACTTCTAGTGTAATGAAACTTATTCCCCACTGCTGGGTAGTCCATCAGAGTAAATGTAAATGTTATTAAAAAATGATCAGACAGAAGGGAGTTTTCAGGGAATACTGTTAAGTCTTCTATTTCCATACCATAAGTCAAAACAAGATCTAAGATATGATTAAAGTGGTGGGTGGACTCATTTACTTTTTGAGCAAAGCCAATAGAGTCTAATAATAGATTAAATGCAGTGTTGAGGCTGTCATTCTCAGCATCTGTGTGGATGTTAAAATCGCCCACTATAAGTATCTTATCTGAGCTAAGCACTAAGTCAGACAAAAGGTCTGAAAATTCACAGAGAAACTCACAGTAACGACCAGGTGGACGATAGATAATAACAAATAAAACTGGTTTTTGGGACTTCCAATTTGGATGGACAAGACTAAGAGACAAGCTTTCAAATGAATTAAAGCTCTGTCTAGGTTTTTGATTAATTAATAAGCTGGAATGGAAGATTGCTGCTAATCCTCCGCCCCGGCCCGTGCTACGAGCATTCTGACAGTTAGTGTGACTCGGGGGTGTTGACTCATTTAAACTAACATATTCATCCTGCTGTAACCAGGTTTCTGTAAGGCAGAATAAATCAATATGTTGATCAATTATTATATCATTTACCAACAGGGACTTAGAAGAGAGAGACCTATTGTTTAATAGACCACATTTAACTGTTTTAGTCTGTGGTGCAGTTGAAGGTGCTATATTATTTTTTCTTTTTGAATTTTTATGCTTAAATAGATTTTTGCTGGTTATTGGTGGTCTGGGAGCAGGCACCGTCTCTACGGGGATGGGGTAATGAGGGGATGGCAGGGGGAGAGAAGCTGCAGAGAGGTGTGTAAGACCACAGCTCTGCCTCCTGGTCCCAACGCTGGACAGTCACAGTTTGGAGGATCCAAGAAAATTGGCCAGATTTCTAGAAATGAGAGCTGCTCCATCCAAAGTGGGATGGATGCCGTCTCTCCTAACAAGACCAGGTTTTCCCCAGAAGCTTTGCCAATTATCAATGAAGCCCACCTCATTTTTTGGACACCACTCAGACAGCCAGCAATTCAAGGAGAACATGCGGCTAAACATGTCACTCCCGGTCTGATTGGGGAGGGGCCCAGAGAAAACAACAGAGTCCGACATTGTTTTTGCAAAGTTACACACCGATTTAATGTTAATTTTAGTGACCTCCGATTGGCGTAACCGAGTGTCATTACTGCCGACGTGAATTACAATCTTACCAAATTTACGCTTAGCCTTAGCCAGCAATTTCAAATTTCCTTCAATGTCGCCTGCTCTGGCCCCCGGAAGACAATTGACTATGGTTGCTGGTGTCGCTAACTTCACATTTCTCAAAACAGAGTCGCCAATAACCAGAGTTTGATCCTCGGCGAGTGTATCGTCGAGTGGGGAAAAACGGTTAGAGATGTGAACGGGTTGACGGTGTACACGGGGCTTCTGTTTAGGGCTACGCTTCCTCCTCACAGTCACCCAGTCGGCCTGCTTTCCCGACTGCCCGGGATCTGCCAGGGGGTAACTAACGGCGGCTAAGCCACCTTGGTCCGCACCGACTACAGGGGCCTGGCTAGCTGTAGAATTTTCCACGGTGCGGAGCCGAGTCTCCAATTCACCCAGCCTGGCCTCCAAAGCTACGAATAAGCTGCACTTATTAACCCTAACTAAACATTTCACAACCAGAGCAGAAAAGTGCGGGAGAGACAGGAGAAGCCACCATGCTAAATCGGCTAAGAGCTAGTAGCTACGCAACCTAGCGGATTCCTAAAAACACACAAAGTGAATAATGTGTAAATAATTTAGAGGTGATTCAGCAGAAGGAGTGCTTTAGTTAAGGCACCAGACAGGCCATGAAGCAGCACAAGTAACGCACGGCAACAGCGAACGCACGACAACGGTGCAAAAATAAAATAAAAATCCACTAGACAGGCTGTGGAGCAGCACAGGTAACGCACGATAACAGTGCTAAAAAATAAAATTAAAATAAAAACGAAAGCGTTAGGAAGCTAGTTAGCTTGCCAACGCTGATGAAAGTTAGCTGATAAAAGTGCTCCGTCGTGATGTTTCGACCGTTAGAGGTCTTCTTTAGGCGTTGGAGCACGGTGAAAAAGTAAAAAAAAAGTAAAAAGTAAAAAAGTCTTGAAAAAGACTGTTAGTTCAAAGTCCAAAGCAGCAGGTAGCAGTCTCTGTGTAAACAGTTCCAACAGAGAGCCAAAATTCTGTGTCTTGGCATTGTCTTGCTGAAATAAGCAGGGACGTCCCTGAAAAAGACGTTGCTTGGATGGCAGCATGTGTTGCTCCAAAAAAAAAAAAAAAAATTTATTAACTGTCATTTCCATCACTGTACATAATTTTTGAAAATATTCAAAAAATTCTACACACACATGTATCTTTCTCCATATATTTTGAGAACATTTTCTACGTGATTACTCTGCATAATTAACAAAACCTGAATTTGATAGAAAATATTAATTTTAATTTGCAGTTTACAGCATTTTTTTTCCTTCCAATTAGCAGTTAAATGGAAGGGGCGGGGCACAGAAAGGTTTGGGAGGTGTTCACAGGCGTGTCATTACACAGCCCTTACTGTCCATTTACCGCCTCCAGTCCTTTAATTCGTTTTTTTTTCCTCCCAGAATTGAAAAGTTTTGAAATGTTGGCCTTTTATAATGAGAAGTCACACCTGTGTCTGAACCATAAAGAAGACGAGCAGATAAAATGGAAGCTGAAGGAGAAGATAGCAGGTGTTGGTAGATCAGAAGATGTGATCATTAGCATCCGTTAACAGCAGACGGAGCAGCTTCCATCGCAGCCTAATTAACAGATGACGCTAATGAGATGATTTGTTCGTGACACATGCTGCACCTGCAGAACACAACATAAGGAAGGGAGAGGAGAGGAGAGGAGAGGAGAGGAGAGGAGAGGAAAAGAAGGGAGAGAGGAGAGGAGGGGAGAGGAGAGGAGAGGAGAGAGGAGAGGGGAGAGGAGAGGAGAGGAGAGGAGAGGGGAGAGGAGAGGAGAAGAAGAGAGAGAGGAGAGGAGAGGAGAGGAGAGGAGAGGGGAGGGGAGAGGAGAGGAGAAGAAGAGAGAGAGGAGAGGAGAGGAGAGGAGAGGAGAAGAAGGGAGAGAGGAGAGGAGAGGAGAGGGGAGAGGAGAGGAGAAGAAGAGAGAGAGGAGAGGAGAGGAGAGGAGAGGAGAAGAAGGGAGAGAGGAGAGGAGAGGAGAGAGGAGAGGAGAGGAGAGAGGAGAGGAGAGGAAGGGAGAGAGGAGAGGAGAGAGGAGAAGAGAGGAGAGGAGAGAGGAGAAGAGAGGAGAGGAGAAGAGAGGAGAGGAAGGGAGAGAGGAGAGGAGAGAGGAGAAGAGAGGAGAGGAGAGGAGAAGAAGGGGGAGAGGAGAGGAGAGGAGAAGAAGGGAGAGAGGAGAGGAGAGGAGAGAGGAGAGGAGAGGAACGGAGAGAGGAGAGGAGAGGAGAAGAAGGGAGAGAGGAGAGGAGAGGAGTGGAGTCAGGTACCACCCTCATTTTGCCTCATGTCGTGGACTTCGCAGCTGAGCGTGTCGATCAGTCTTCTTGATTAGTGCTGGTCCTTAATAGAGCGTGACAGAGTTCATAGTGGTTCCTGTGATGGTTCTTGGAGCCCAAACTGTCATGTGTTGTTACGGTTTGACACGAACTGTAACGCGGCTTCACATTTCACTGCGCGCCACTACGAATCACTTCTCTCACGTGTGCACAATTAAATCCTGCTGCACCGCAAGAAGGACAGTGACACCAAGTCGGCTAAGTCTTGTTCCAATGCTCTTCAGCTCTCTCCTGCAGGTTGTCCCACCCACTGTTGTGTCTGATGTTCAGGAGAAGGAGTCTGAGCCAGAGGAGAGCCGCGTGAGGCCGGGCATCCGGCTCTCTCCACCTCCTTTCTGCACCGCTTCACAGCACAGAGCACAACTCAGGATCCAGTCACAAAGTTCTTCTGCTGTGGATTCATCTGGGTGTTGAGGAGCAGTCTGGAGCGAACTTTTCAGCAGCTGATGGTAGGATGAATATGGGGGGTGTGTGGAGACAATTGGTATGATTCACAACGTGACAGAATGTAATGATGTGCTGTTACACGCAACAGCGCGGAACATTATTATTGACCGTGCAAAATGGTTTGTGATAACTCACCAGCGCCATGTGCCATTAATCGTAATGCGTGGTAACAGGTCGCGACAGTTCCTGAGGACTCCTGGCACCTCTGCCCTGAATCATCACATTCGTTACCAGCGGCCAAGAATGTCGATTCAGGGCACTTGTGACTTGTTGCTGTTATGTGTAAATGCAGAATTATCAGCAATTTAGTTTGGGATTTTTGTTCATTCTTATTGTGTACTTTTTATTATTGGCATTTATTATTTTCTTATTGGAGTTTATTTTGATTATTGCATTATTACGGGTCAGAGCTGGTGGGAATATGACCTGGATAGACATCTAGAGGTGAACAGAACTTGGTATAGTTTGATCAGAGATTAAAGGTCAAGATAAAACACCTTTTTTTAAACCTCAACAATCAAGACATCAAGCTGAATGAAGTGGAACATGTATTGATCACCATAATTTGATTGATATGAATGAGTTGATGTTGAGGTCACACAGAAGTTGTTTGACCATGTCAGTACAGACAGATGTACGTTTACTTGTACATGTGTATTGTGGCGTGTGTACATCAGCCCTCTGATGCCTTTCATTAAGTATGCAGACATCAGAACTATCTTCAGGATCTCTGTAGAATCACACTCTTCTGCATACGGCCCTGGTCCATACGTATTTGGACAGTGGCAGTTTTTTTGTAAATTTGTCTCTGTACACCAACACAATGGAGTTAAAATCAAACAAGATGATCAAACTGACTCCAGATCAGCATCCAGCAACACCTGGGCTTCATTCACATGAAGCAGCAGAAACACAAACAACACGTTACTGTGCGGTAAATCTGTCTGGAATCATCAGTTCTCAAAAACTAAATGCAAGGAGGAGACAAGTGAGGGAAGCCACCAAAAAGCTGGAAGCATTGTAAGTTTAGCTGCTATCAAAATCTACATGTGTGGGTTAAACTACATGGATTAGAAATGCTGCTGAATTACTGTCAGGCAGGATGGCCCCCCCCACACACTCTCTCTTTAAAATGTTCAATTTAAAGCCATCCGTAGTACTAAGATTGTGTAAAGGGAAGCTCGCTGCTGTGCTTCACTGGTCAGAATGTGTTGTGTTCACTTTTAATGCATTAATTCCAGTGAATTTGTGAGGCGTGGCTAAAGCGTGAACACACATCCAGCTTTCCACCAGAGGCCCAACACACTCGCTGCCTCCGCTTTCAACTTCAGCTCAGGTTATTTTTAGCCCCATCCAGAGGGAAAGAGAGAAAGAGAAAGAAAGACACAAACTCTTACAGATGGGAGGATGAGAAAACGTGGAGGAGGGAGTAAAACAACCTGAGTAGGATGAGGAGCCGGATGCTCTCATGGTGCTGTTCATTTGAATATTTATGGAGCAGCTGCACTCACGTCGGTGCTGCCGCGTCCATGAGCACGGCTGCTTTGGTGAAAACCAATTAAGGGCTTTGGAGGAAACGAGGTTCGATTAATTATTGTTCATGAGAATTTAATGAGAGGTCAATAAAAAAGGGAAAATGAAATGCTTTCTGATCTCAGCTCTGTGGGTGTTTGAGTTGCACAGCACTGCAAATACTGACATGGAGGCCGCCTCTTCCTGGAAGATCAGATGATGTCTGGGAATTTTGCATTAGGAGGCTGTGCAATTAAACATGCATTGTGGAGGTGCAGGTGATTGTAACATTGAGTACCTGCATTTCATTGGCTGGAGAGCTCTTTGCGGTGAGCGCTTCTGATTGGCTCAGACGGATGCAAGCTGTCCCTCCTCCTTTGAAGGAATTCTTTAATTTTCTGCTGTGCTCATTTTTATCTATATTATAACAGCCATGTGGCCTCTGTGCGCACATGTGTATGTGTGTGTTTGTGTGTGTGTGCATGCGTATGGCTTTGATCAAGGAGAAACCGGGGAGAGCTGACATTTACCGTTTGGTACGTTTATGTATCTTGGATCAAGGATGAACGTTGCAAAAATGGAAAGTTGACAGCACAAATATTTTTAGAGAAATTAGCAATTATAGCTAACCAATAACAATAGATGCTGTGCTGCAGTGCACTATGGCAATTTGGGGTTTTGAGGTTTTAATTGTTATTATTGTGGTTTATGTTAGTTCAGCAGTGTTGCTAGTGTTACTGAATTATTGTGTTTTTGTAACTCAATTGGTTTAGTTAAGTCTCATGTTGCTCTTGCCATGGGTGACTTAAGTGTCATGTTGGTACCATGACGACATGCGTTACCTGTGCTGCTCCACAGCCTGTCTAGTGGATTTTTATTTTATTTTTGCACCGTTGTCGTGCGTTCGCTGTTGCCGTGCGTTACTTGTGCTGCTTCATGGCCTGTCTGGTGCCTTAACTAAAGCACTCCTTCTGCTGAATCACCTCTAAATTATTTACACATTATTCACTTTGCGTGTTTTTAGGAATCCGCTAGGTTGCGTAGCTACTAGCTCTTAGCCGATTTAGCATGGTGGCTTCTCCTGTCTCTCCCGCACTTTTCTGCTCTGGTTGTGAAATGTTTAGTTAGGGTTAATAAGTGCAGCTTATTCGTAGCTTTGGAGGCCAGGCTGGGTGACTGTGAGGAGGAAGCGTAGCCCTAAACAGAAGCCCCGTGTACACCGTCAACCCGTGCACATCTCTAACCGTTTTTCCCCACTCGACGATACACTCGCCGAGGATCAAACTCTGGTTATTGGCGACTCTGTTTTGAGAAATGTGAAGTTAGCGACACCAGCAACCATAGTCAATTGTCTTCCGGGGGCCAGAGCAGGCGACATTGAAGGAAATTTGAAATTGCTGGCTAAGGCTAAGCGTAAATTTGGTAAGATTGTAATTCACGTCGGCAGTAATGACACCCGGTTACGCCAATCGGAGGTCACTAAAATTAACATTAAATCGGTGTGTAACTTTGCAAAAACAATGTCGGACTCTGTTGTTTTCTCTGGGCCCCTCCCCAATCGGACCGGGAGTGACATGTTTAGCCGCATGTTCTCCTTGAATTGCTGGCTGTCTGAGTGGTGTCCAAAAAATGAGGTGGGCTTCATAGATAATTGGCAAAGCTTCTGGGGAAAACCTGGTCTTGTTAGGAGAGACGGCATCCATCCCACTTTGGATGGAGCAGCTCTCATTTCTAGAAATCTGGCTAATTTTCTTAAATCCTCCAAACCGTGACTATCCAGGGTTGGGACCAGGAAGCAGAGTTGTAGTCTTACACACCTCTCTGCAGCTTCTCTCCCCCTGCCATCCCCTCATTACCCCATCCCCGTAGAGACGGTGCCTGCTCCCAGACCACCAATAACCAGCAAAAATCTATTTAAGCAAAAAAATTCAAAAAGAAAAAATAATATAGCACCTTCAACTGCACCACAGACTAAAACAGTTAAATGTGGTCTATTAAACATTAGGTCTCTCTCTTCTAAGTCCCTGTTGGTAAATGATATAATAATTGATCAACATATTGATTTATTCTGCCTTACAGAAACCTGGTTACAGCAGGATGAATATGTTAGTTTAAATGAGTCAACACCCCCGAGTCACACTAACTGTCAGAATGCTCGTAGCACGGGCCGTGGCGGAGGATTAGCAGCAATCTTCCATTCCAGCTTATTAATTAATCAAAAACCTAGACAGAGCTTTAATTCATTTGAAAGCTTGTCTCTTAGTCTTGTCCATCCAAATTGGAAGTCCCAAAAACCAGTTTTATTTGTTATTATCTATCGTCCACCTGGTCGTTACTGTGAGTTTCTCTGTGAATTTTCAGACCTTTTGTCTGACTTAGTGCTTAGCTTAGATAAGATACTTATAGTGGGCGATTTTAACATCCACACAGATGCTGAGAATGACAGCCTCAACACTGCATTTAATCTATTATTAGACTCTATTGGCTTTGCTCAAAAAGTAAATGAGTCCACCCACCACTTTAATCATATCTTAGATCTTGTTTTGACTTATGGTATGGAAATAGAAGACTTAACAGTATTCCCTGAAAACTCCCTTCTGTCTGATCATTTTTTAATAACATTTACATTTACCCTGATGGACTACCCAGCAGTGGGGAATAAGTTTCATTACACTAGAAGTCTTTCAGAAAGCGCTGTAACTAGGTTTAAGGATATGATTCCTTCTTTATGTTCTCTAATGTCATATACCAACACAGAGCAGAGTAGCTACCTAAACTCTGTAAGGGAGTTAGAGTATCTCGTCAATAGTTTTACATCCTCATTGAAGACAACTTTGGATGCTGTAGCTCCTCTGAAAAAGAGAACTTTAAATCATAAGTGCCTGACTCCATGGTATAACTCACAAACTCGTAGCTTAAAGCAGATAACCCGTAAGTTGGAGAGGAAATGGCGTCTCACTAATTTAGAAGATCTTCACTTAGCCTGGAAAAAGAGTTTGTTGCTCTATAAAAAAAGCCCTCCATAAAGCTAGGACATCTTTCTACTCATCACTAATTGAAGAAAATAAGAACAACCCCAGGTTTCTTTTCAGCACTGTAGCCAGGCTGACAAAGAGTCAGAGCTCTATTGAGCTGAGTATTCCATTAACTTTAACTAGTAATGACTTCATGACTTTCTTTGCTAACAAAATTTTGACTATTAGAGAAAAAATTACTCATAACCATCCCAAAGATGTATCGTTATCTTTGGCTGCTTTCAGTGATGTCGGTATTTGGTTAGACTCTTTCTCTCCGATTGTTCTGTCTGAGTTATTTTCATTAGTTACTTCATCCAAACCATCAACATGTTTATTAGACCCCATTCCTGCCAGGCTGCTCAAGGAAGTCCTACCATTATTTAATGCTTCAATCTTAAATATGATCAACTTATCTTTGTTAGTTGGCTATGTACCACAGGCTTTTAAGGTGGCAGTAATTAAACCATTACTTAAAAAGCCATCACTTGACCCAGCTATCTTAGCTAATTATAGGCCAATCTCCAACCTTCCTTCCGCAGACGACACGAAATATTATTACGACCTGATGACCTTCAGCAGCTCTAGTCTGATCATGCTCCTGCAAAGCCCCCCCCGTGAACAAATACACAGCGATCAAGGATCACTCCCTCAAAACTTTTGAACTGTGAAACTGAAAGGGCCAGCAGGCTCTTCTCTCTGCATGGGCTGGAGGACAGCATATCCTTCAGGGTTCATGGACAGAATGCTGCAGCTCCTGACAGGACACTGGCCAGACTTTTGTGCAGCAACTCCCTTCTCAGGTGCACACAGCGCTGGAACAACACCACGATCATGGACTGCCGTGCACTGGTGGAGGAGGCCAATAAATTCTTCCTGGCTGGTCAGCACCACGACATGACAGCAGCCGCACTCACCCCATCAAACGCAGCTGCACGGATTTTTAAACTGTTGAAAAATTTGAATGAAGGGCAACGAAAACCTCAATTCATCTGTATCTCATTTTGCTGTCGTTCTTGATGATTTCTTATCATTTGCTTAGTTTTTATAATGTTAGTGCTTAGTTCAACTTCATTTGACCAGCTGAATGTTTTCATACAGTGCAGAAGCCGGTTTGTGAGTGCTGCTGTGGAGGAGAAATGCAGCTTCTCTGCAGGTGGTGCTGGTGTGTGGTGTGGGGCTTTTGCAGCTGCGTTTGATGGGGTGAGTGCGGCTGCTGTCATGTCGTGGTGCTGACCAGCCAGGAAGAATTTATTGGCCTCCTCCACCAGTGCACGGCAGTCCATGATCGTGGTGTTGTTCCAGCGCTGTGTGCACCTGAGAAGGGAGTTGCTGCACAAAAGTCTGGCCAGTGTCCTGTCAGGAGCTGCAGCATTCTGTCCATGAACCCTGAAGGATATGCTGTCCTCCAGCCCATGCAGAGAGAAGAGCCTGCTGGCCCTTTCAGTTTCACAGTTCAAAAGTTTTGAGGGAGTGATCCTTGATCGCTGTGTATTTGTTCACGGGGGGGGCTTTGCAGGAGCATGATCAGACTAGAGCTGCTGAAGGTCATCAGGTCGTAATAATATTTCGTGTCGTCTGCGGTGATCTCTCAGATTGAACTGCGCCTCAGTTTGAGCAAACCAGGTGGCAGTTTACAGAAGCATGACTTTGACCATCAAGTGTGAAAAACGTTTCAGCAGCAGTGGACATTTGCGAATGAACAGCTTTGATCAGTGATCAGAAACACCAGGGTTTTGGAGAAAAAAAGGCAGAGAGAGAGAGAGAGAGAGTGACCAAGAGACAGTGCTACCTCTGTGTCGCTCTCAATGCTGAAACAAGAGACGGAAACATGAGTGCTGTTTGCTTTACCGTTTTGAGAATGGAGCGCATTTCTACTACGCCAAAAAAAAAAACAACCCCCCCAAAAAACAGAAACAAAAAACAACAACAACAAAACAAACAAACAAACAAACAACAACAAAAAAAAAACGAATGCTGCCGGTGACTGAGGAGTGGGGGTGCACTGAGGACCCCTTTCCATCTGTTACACTTGGGCCATCCCTGGTTTTTCCGTTTCTGGGATCCTGGGGGTTAATGTCTCTCAGCAGCACTCTGACTTTCCCAACATGGAAAAATGAAATGACCCCACAATGTTTGTTCCCAAAATTGCCTTTTGCATTTAATTAAGTGCTTGTAAACACACAGCTTACAGTAAACAACCAAAAAGTACAGACATTTAAGAGTAACACAAAAATAAACTTTTCAGTAAATATTTTTGGCATTTCTTGTGACTTACATAAGAAAGAGTATCAAAGTGTGAAAGTAATGTCATGCACGCCATAAATAACATCTATGAAATAAAGTGGCACATCTCCGCCTGTCGTGGGCTTCTCAGTCGCTGGCACCTGTAGAGCTGCTCAATAACCGCATCTTACACAAAAAAATATTGATGCTGTAAGTAAAAGGCACTCAGAGAAAAGCCAGGCCAAGGAACTGAAAGCAAACTGACCACAACCACTTAAGCTACTGAATAGATTCATTCCAAAAGTTGAAGAGCAACTTTGCCAAAGGCCAGTGTAAAAAAAAAACAAAACAATTCTTGAAAAGTCTCTGTATCTTATCTGAAGGTGGTGCAAAATTTCAGGTGGTTGACATCAGTTGAGATCAACCTCTTCATCATTTTCAAATGTATCTCTTACTAACAAGTACAATCAAAATCATAAGCTCTCTGAACTGCTACAAATATGAGTGAATGTTGGCTACAAAATCCAAACTGAAATGATTTTAAGGTTTTAAAAAAATAAAGATGATTTGACTTGAAATGACTGTTTGGAAATTAAAGGATCCAAAATGTATTAGTAAACTGACTTTACCTTGGAATGTGCTCACACGGCAGCTACTATATCTTGTTTTGGAATGAAATCATTTCAGTCTTTACAACAAAACACTTGAAATTACAAGAGAGCTGCACTTATATTGACTTGCATGTCTAAATTTGTTCTCCGTGACACGTAAATGGTCTTTACAGTCTACATGGATGTTCATACGGCACGGTTTGAGGTACAAACGTGTGGCTACACTCTGAAGGCTCACTCATACTCACACTTAAATACGCTGCTATGTGCAGATGTCCTGCTTCATCTTGTGTTCCGTATAACTGAAAGATGAGTGGATGAACGACCTCACTGAAACACGCAATCACCTACATCTGAATGATGTCACTGAGAGACAAATCTGGCTGTCAAAATACTTTGTGTGAGCTGCCACCATTTGCAAAATTTTCACTGTTTAATTACACTGATGGGTTTGGTTCTTGCCGCAGCACTTAACAGGAAACACATATATCTGTTCTTAAAGACATTTAAAAAAAAACTCTGTGTTTGTTGAGCTGTTGCAATAACTAAACTTGGGTAACTAACTAACTTACTACTGGAAGGTATGACCAGTATTTTCTTGCAAGTAAAACTTATTTTACGTGTCTTTAGAGTATATAATCTAAAAACACGTAAAATAAGACAGCAATCATGAAATCCTGCTCTTTCACCAGACTACAAACATAATTTGAGACAGTTGGTATTTTGGACAGTGTTGACATCCAACCCTTTAAAGGTCAACAGTTTTGATGTTCTGCACAGTTTGACTGGCTTTTCTGGAACGCCACTCTACACTTCAGTGTCGGAGCAAGTCTCCGAGCTCGAGGTCTCGGCTGCTCAGCAATGTTAAAATGATTTTATCTTCATGGTTCACTTACTGTGTGGCTGTGAGACTTGGATACAAACCAGTGACTTAAAGTCATGTTTGGTAGCTGGTATTTTTACAGAATTCTTGGGTACTGCTGGAACGACTTTGTAACAAATGAGCGATTACTTAGGAGGACTCACGAGAAGCATCACTTGCATTGTGAGGAAATGCCAACGACAACATTTTGGCCATGTGCCGTGGTTCTCTGGTCATGATCCAGCACTAAGGTGCCTCAGTGTTGACGACCTTAGCAGCTGGACAAAGCCTAT
Source organism: Thalassophryne amazonica (assembly GCF_902500255.1). Taxonomy (NCBI): domain Eukaryota; kingdom Metazoa; phylum Chordata; class Actinopteri; order Batrachoidiformes; family Batrachoididae; genus Thalassophryne; species Thalassophryne amazonica. The sequence goes on from NC_047120.1 coordinate 72,999,546, forward strand.
AGCTTCACCTGGCCATGGCACATGGATGGTTACTTTCGAGAGGTGGTGAGATAGAGTGGTACTCTGCCTGACTGGTTGCCATCCAGGAGCCATGGCAGTTCCGTGGTGTAGTAGATGTAGTTATGTGTGACACCAGCACGTGCTCCCACACTTGACTTATGTGCTTTAGGGTTTAATTTTTCTCAGTTGCATACAAAGTTTTGAAATGTGAGCAATACCTCCACTTCCACGCTGTGTCCTTTCACACTTCCAGAGGTGTTGCACAGTAGCAATGAAGTCGGATATGGTCCAATTCCAGATCCAGAAGATTTCTAATTCACAAACTGCACAGAACATGATAACTTTTGATTGGCTAAAGGTACAAACATTTGCATCAGATTTCACTAAGTGAAGTATCCACAGAATTTGTAAATCCAAGACTGTAGCACATTATGTTAAAAATGTCAGATTTTAATTCCAAAAAGGTTAACGTGACTAATATGAATATTCTCAAAGTCACCCCCTAGGGGGTAATTGTTATACGTAAGTCCTTTCCGCTGCACCCTTGTTTTTCACTCGGAGTCACCACAGCAGATCCAAGGTGGGCCTGCATGTTGATTTGGCACAATTTTTACACCAGATGCACCTTTCTGACACAACTCCACATTACATGGAGAAATGTGGCAGGGGCGGGGTTTGAACCAGGAACCTTCCACTCTGAAATGAAGTGCACTAATCACTTGGCCACCACCGCTGTTGATATTGTGTGTAACTGTTATACTCCTTTAAAATAGAAGAGGTATCCAAACACGTCTTACTTTATGTGCACGGTGCATCGTTAAGGTGAAGTATGAGTCGGCCTTTAGCTAATCACAGTACCTCGTTATGATGTCAATATTTAGAAGAATACTCAGTGTTACAGAGCAAATATGTGTGCACATAAATTATTACAGCAATATTGCGAGAGTCAATCTCAGATGATACGGGTTTTGACAGAGAACATCTGCTTTCATGTGCACGAACACTGACACGTTACGCTACAGCTGCTGCTCCACATGACAACGGAAAGAATCTGGTGTTAACTTTCAAACTCCTGCAAAAACCAGACCACATTTGATGGCCAATGGGGGGGGGGGGGCGGGGGGACATGATCAAAAAAGTCAAATAACGTCGCTACAGCTGACAAAAAGCTGCTGGGTCTTTGTTTAAACAAACTAACTAACTAACTGTTGCTCAGGAATATATGACATCACATTTATTGTGGCAATATTTCTGCTACATTCTGGCTTTAGGACGACCCGCAAGAAATAGATTTTAGTCTCAGCTGTTGTAATTTACATGAAATGGTCTCATAGCTACTTGACAGAGAAATATTTGACTTTTTGAATTAGTAATTGGGGTCTAGTTCATGGAGTTCAGGAAAAGTAATGCATGACACCTGCAGTACAAATGTTAAGACACAGTAGTTACCACTGCACATGATCACTCGAACCTGATCTGTGAGAATTACTGCTGGCAGTAAGTGCCTAAAGGGAGGGGAACTTAATATCCAGTTCTCACACCCAGAAGCCAGCGTAAACAATACATTAAAACCTTCAGTGAGAGTGGAATAAGCATCGATTCTCTCTTAGGTTCAACCATAAATTTTCCTGTAATGTCACTTCTTTTGGGGTCAGAAGGAGGCGACTTTCAAGAAGTAGGTAGGGCTGAAACTGCTGCGCACTTTGTCGGTCTGTGGAGGGGAGATTATCAACACACAGTGTCGTATGCCACAAGTCTGGGAAAGCATTGTAAAAACAGTCCATTATCTCCAGTGCTTCCTGATTTAAGGGCTGGTGGTTTTCTATTGATCCAGTTGAGCTGGGTCACAGACGGCTGACCCAAAGCCTGATTGTGGGAAGGAATGTTTGCATTTGTGCTTGATACCACAAAGATGGGTTGGAGTAGGTAGAAAAGCTAAGGGGCTCTGATGGAGAGTCACTGCATTACTATGAAGCTACGGCCAGATGAGATGCTTTTTAAAGCAGAGTCTCACCTATTTAAAGTTGTTGCTTCAGATCAACTCAAATCAAATCAAATCAATTTTATTTATATAGCGCCAAATCACAACAAACAGTTGCCCCAAGGCGCTTTATATTGTAAGGCAAGGCCATACAATAATTACGGAAAAAACCCCCCTGTGAGCAAGCACTTGGCGACACTGGGAAGGAAAAACTCCCTTTTAACAGGAAGAAACCTCCAGCAGAACCAGGCTCAGGGAGGGGCAGTCTTCTGCTGGGACTGGTTGGGGCTGAGGGAGAGAACCAGGAAAAAGACATGCTGTGGAGGGGAGCAGAGATCAATCACTAATGATTAAATGCAGAGTGGTGCATACAGAGCAAAAAGAGAAAGAAACAGTGCATCATGGGAACCCCCCAGCAGTCTACGTCTATAGCAGCATAACTAAGGGATGGTTCAGGGTCACCTGATTCAGCCCTAACTATAAGCTTTAGCAAAAAGGAAAGTTTTAAGCCTAATCTTAAAAGTAGAGAGGGTGTCTGTCTCCCTGATCTGAATTGGGAGCTGGTTCCACAGGAGAGGAGCCTGAAAGCTGAAGGCTCTGCCTCCCATTCTACTCTTACAAACCCTAGGAACTACAAGTAAGCCTGCAGTCTGAGAGCGAAGCGCTCTATTGGGGTGATATGGTACTACGAGGTCCCTAAGATAAGATGGGACCTGATTATTCAAAACCTTATAAGTAAGAAGAAGAAATTTTTCAATTCTATTCTAGAATTAACAGGAAGCCAATGAAGAGAGGCCAATATGGGTGAGATATGCTCTCTCCTTCTAGTCCCCGTCAGTACTCTAGCTGCAGCATTTTGAATTAACTGAAGGCTTTTTAGGGAACTTTTAGGACAACCTGATAATAATGAATTACAATAGTCCAGCCTAGAGGAAATAAATGCATGAATTAGTTTTTCAGCATCACTCTGAGACAAGACTTTTCTGATTTTAGAGATATTGCGTAAATGCAAAAAAGCAGTCCTACATATTTGTTAATATGCGCTTTGAATGACATATCCTGATCAAGAATGACTCCAAGATTTCTCACAGTATTACTAGAGGTCAGGGTAATGCCATCCAGAGTAAGGATCTGGTTAGACACCATGTTTCTAAGATTTGTGGGGCCAAGTACAATAACTTCAGTTTTATCTGAGTTTAAAAGCAGGAAATTAGAGGTCATCCATGTCTTTATGTCTGTAAGACAATCCTGCAGTTTAGCTAATTGGTGTGTGTCCTCTGGCTTCATGGATAGATAAAGCTGGGTATCATCTGCGTAACAATGAAAATTTAAGCAATACCGTCTAATAATACTGCCTAAGGGAAGCATGTATAAAGTGAATAAAATTGGTCCTAGCACAGAACCTTGTGGAACTCCATAATTAACTTTAGTCTGTGAAGAAGATTCCCCATTTACATGAACAAATTGTAATCTATTAGACAAATATGATTCAAACCACCGCAGCGCAGTGCCTTTAATACCTATGGCATGCTCTAATCTCTGTAATACAATTTTATGGTCAACAGTATCAAAAGCAGCACTGAGGTCTAACAGAACAAGCACAGAGATGAGTCCACTGTCCGAGGCCATAAGAAGATCATTTGTAACCTTCACTAATGCTGTTTCTGTACTATGATGAATTCTAAACCCTGACTGAAACTCTTCAAATAGATAATTCCTCTGCAGATGATCAGTTAGCTGTTTTACAACTACCCTTTCAAGAATTTTTGAGAGAAAAGGAAGGTTGGAGATTGGCCTATAATTAGCTAAGATAGCTGGGTCAAGTGATGGCTTTTTAAGTAATGGTTTAATTACTGCCACCTTAAAAGCCTGTGGTACATAGCCAACTAATAAAGATAGATTGATCATATTTAAGATCGAAGCATTAATTAATGGTAGGGCTTCCTTGAGCAGCCTGGTAGGAATGGGGTCTAATAGACATGTTGATGGTTTGGAGGAAGTAACTAATGAAAATAACTCAGACAGAACAATCGGAGAGAAAGAGTCTAACCAAATACCGGCATCACTGAAAGCAGCCAAAGAGAACGATATGTCTTTGGGATGGTTATGAGTAATTTTTTCTCTAATAGTTAAAATTTTATTAGCAAAGAAACTCATGAAGTCATTACTAGTTAAAGTTAAAGGAATACTCAGCTCAATAGAGCTCTGACTCTTTGTCAGCCTGGCTACAGTGCTGAAAAGAAACCTGGGGTTGTTCTTATTTTGTCAATTAGTGATGAGTAGTAAGATGTCCTAGCTTTACGGAGGGCTTTTTTTATAGAGCAACAGACTCTTTTTCCAGGCTAAGTGAAGATCTTCTAAATTAGTGAGACGCCATTTCCTCTCCAACTTACGGGTTATCTGCTTTAAGCTGCGAGTTTGTGAGTTATACCACGGAGTCAGGCACTTCTGATTTAAGGCTCTCTTTTTCAGAGGAGCTACAGCATCCAAAGTTGTCTTCAATGAGGATGTAAAACTATTGACGAGATACTCTATCTCACTTACAGAATTTAGGTAGCTACTCTGCAATGTGTTGGTATATGGCATTAGAGAACATAAAGAAGGAATCATATCCTTAAACCTAGTTACAGCGCTTTCTGAAAGACTTCTAGTGTAATGAAACTTATTCCCCACTGCTGGGTAGTCCATCAGAGTAAATGTAAATGTTATTAAGAAATGATCAGACAGAAGGGGGTTTTCAGGGAATACTGTTAAGTCTTCAATTTCCATACCATAAGTCAGAACAAGATCTAAGATATGATTAAAGTAGTGGGTGGACTCATTTACATTTTGAGCAAAGCCAATTGAGTCTAATAATAGATTAAATGCAGTGTTGAGGCTGTCATTCTCAGCATCTGTGTGGATGTTAAAATCGCCCACTATAATTATCTTATCTGAGCTAAGCACTAAGTCAGACAAAAGGTCCAAAAATTCACAGAGAAACTCACAGTAACGACCAGGTGGACGATAGATAATAACAAATAAAACTGGTTTTTGGGACTTCCAATTTGGATGGACAAGACTAAGAGACAAGCTTTCAAATGAATTAAAGCTCTGTCTGGGTTTTTGATTAATTAATAAGCTGGAATGGAAGATTGCTGCTAATCCTCCGCCTCGGCCCGTGCTACGAGCATTCTGACAGTTAGTGTGACTCGGGGGTGTTGACTCATTTAAACTAACATATTCATCCTGCTGTAACCAGGTTTCTGTAAGGCAGAATAAATCAATATTTGATCAATTATTATATCATTTACTAACAGGGACTTAGAAGAGAGAGATCTAATGTTTAATAGACCACATTTAACTGTTTTAGTCTGTGGTGCAGTTGAAGGTGCTATATTATTTTTTCTTTTTGAATTTTTATGCTTAAATAGATTTTTGCTGGTTATTGGTGTTCTGGGAGCAGGCACCGTCTCTATGGGGATGGGGTAATGAGGGGATGGCAGGGGGAGAGAAGCTGCAGAGAGGTGTGTAAGACTACAACTCTGCTTTCTGGTCCCAACCCTGGATAGTCATGGTTTGGAGGATTTAAGAAAATTGGCCAGATTTCTAGAAATGAGAGCTGCTCCATCCAAAGTGGGATGGATGCCGTCTCTCCTAACAAGACCAGGTTTTCCCCAGAAGCTTTGCCAATTATCTATGAAGCCCACCTCATTTTTTGGACACCACTCAGACAGACAGCAATTCAAGGAGAACATGCGGCTAAACATGTCACTCCCGGTCCGATTGGGGAGGGGCCCAGAGAAAACTACAGAGTCCGACATTGTTTTTGCAAAGTTACACACCGATTCAATGTTAATTTTAGTGACCTCCGATTGGCGTAACGGGGTGTCATTACTGCTGACGTGAATTACAATCTTACCAAATTTCACGCTTAGCCTTAGCCAGCAGTTTCAAATTTCCTTCAATGTCGCCTGCTCTTGCCCCCGGAAGACATTTGACTATGGTCGCTGGTGTCGCTAACTTCACATTTCTCAAAACAGAGTCGCCAATAACCAGAGTTTGTTCCTTGGCGGGTGTGTCGCCGAGTGGGGAAAAATGGTTAGAGATGTGAACGGGTTGGCGGTGTACACGGGGCTTCTGTTTAGGACTACACTTCCTCCTCACAGTCACCCAGTCGGCCTGCTTTCCCGGCTGCTTGGGATCTGCTGGGGGACAGCTAACGGCGGCTAAGCTACCTTGGTCCGCACCGACTACAGGGGCCTGGTTAGCTGTAGGATTTTCCAAGGTGCGGAGCCGAGTCTCCAATTCGCCCAGCCTGGCCTCCAAAGCTACGAATAAGCTACACTTGTTCAAGTACCATTACTACTAAAGGAGGCCGAGGAATAACTAAACATTTCACACCCAGAGCAGAAAAGTGCGGGAGAGACAGGAGAAGCCGCCATGCTAAACCGGCTAAGGGCTAGTAGCTGCGCTAAGCTAGCGGATTCCTAAAAACACACAAAGTGAATAATGTGTAAATAATTTAGAGGTGATTCAGCAGAGGGAGTGCTTTAGTTAAGGCACGTGAAGATTACACTGTGAAACAAATCCTTATCTAGTTATCTAGATCAATCTAACTGCTCAGATTAAACAGCTAACAGATACAGCAAAACACCGCTGTGCTCCGGAACAGGAAGTGATACAATACCGCAGTGAGAGCCAACCACCAGTAGAGGCACCAGTAAGATGTAGTCTGAGTAACCCTAGTGATTCAATCAACATTTTCCAACTCATTGGAACAAGTCTTTCCATAGCTGCTTGCTGTGTATGTATTCAAATCATAACTGTAATTATTGATCAGCAAATGGAAAATATGAACTGATAACACAAGGGTGGAGGAAAAAAATGAACCAGGAAATTATGTAATCTTATCTCGCTGTACGAGGTATCTTATAAAACTAACCGGCAGTTTTATAAAAAAAAAAAAACTATATGGATTTGATTGACATGCGATTACACCAATCATGCTTGAACCCTCGTGCGCATGCGTGAGTTTTTTCACGCGTGTCAGTGACGTCATTTCCCTGTAGGCAGGCCTTGAGTGAGATGTGGTCCCGCCCTCTCGGCTGAATTCCTTTGTTTCACACGCTGCTCCAGACGGCGCGCGTTGCTTTATCAAACTTTTTTCTGGACCTGTGAGGAATATTCGATTGGACACTATTCGAGAAATTAAGCTGATTTTCGGTGAAAAGTTTAACGGCTGATGAGAGATTATGGGGTGTTTCTGTCGGTGTAAGGACTTCCCACGGAGCACTTCCCCTGCAGCACTTCCAGGCGCCGTCGGCGGCCTGTTTCGACCTGAAAACATCCTAATTTAAGGCTTAATTCACCCAGGACGTCGTGAGAGAACAGAGAAGATTCAGAAGAGGCCGGCATGAGGACTTTATGCATACATTCCACTATTTAAGGACATTTTGTAATGAAAGACGTTCGTGCAAATTCACCGAGTCATCACGGAAACTGTGTGCGCTGCGACAGGAAAAACACCTCCGTGTTGAAAACCATTTGTAAAATTCAGGCGGCTTTTGATGGCTTTCAACAAGTGAGCAACTGAGAAATTGTTTAACAGCTTGGGCATGTTCCAACTTGCCCGTTAAGGTTTCCAACGGAGGTATTTTTCCTGTCGCGACCCCCCGCGGTCGGGTCCGGCCCGACACACGACTCTGCCGTTAAAATCAGCCGTTAAAATTTTTACCGAAAACCAGCTGAATTTATCGAATGGTGTCCACTCAGTTGTGCCTTACAGTTTTGAAAAAATTTTGATCAAACAAAGCAGCAGTCTCTGAGCCATTCCTAAACAATGAAAAAATCGACGAGAGGGTGGGCGACTCCTCACTCAAAGACTGCCCACAGGCGAATGACGTAACCGACAGGCGTGAAAAAACTCTTGCATGCCCACGAGGGTTCAAGCATGTCTGATGTAATCACACGTGATTTAAATCCATATGGTTTTTGAAAAAAATAATAAGGTCGGATACTTTTCTAATAGACCTCGTATATTAAATGTGCAGTATCCATCACCAGTTCTTCTACTTATTCCATGGTTTTCAATATTTTCTGCAAAAATATTCTTATATATATATATATATATATATATATATATATATATATATATATATATATATATATATATATATATATATATATATATATATATATATATATATATATCCACCACTTAGATATGATTGGTTCATGTGAAACCTGGCTTAAACCTACTGCTGCCCTCCCCTTAAATGAAACCTGCCCACCACCGTACACATTTAGTCATGTCTCTGTGATATAAAACAAGGCGTGGGTGCTGCTCTAATTTATAAATCTGGGTTCAGTTTAATAACTGTTGGGGGTCTAAAATATAATTCGTTCGAACATCTGACTCTTCTCTCTGCCCAGGATACAACATATAGCCAAGGTCTCTCATCTCATCTCTCATCTTCAACCACATATCCGGGATTGGGTCACGGGGCAACAGCTCCAGCAGGGACCCCAGACTTCCCTTTCCCATGCCACGTTGACCACCTCTGACTGGGCATCCCAAGGCATTCCCAGGCCGGTGTGGAGATATAATCTCTCCACCTACTCCTGTGTCTTCCCCGGGGTCTCCTCCCAGATGGATGTGCCTGGAACACCTCCCTAGGGAGGTGCCCAGGAGGCATCCTTACCAGATGCCTGAACCACCTTAGCTGTCTCCTTTCAACGTGAAGGAGCAGCGGCTCTACTCCAAGCTCCCCATGGATGACCGAACTTTTCACCCTATCTCTAAGGGAGACACCAGCCACCCTACTAAGGAAGCCCATTTTGGCTGCTTGTACCCGCGACCTAGTTCTTTCAGTCATCACCCAACCCTCATGACCGTAGGTGAGTGTAGGAACAAAGATTGACCAGTAGATTGAGAGCTTTGCCTTTTGGCTCAGCTCCCTTTTCATCGCAACAGTACAGTAGAGTGAATGCAACACCGCCCCTCTGACCAATCTCACGCTACATTGTCCCCTCACTCGTGAACAAGACCCAAACGTACTTGAACTCCTTCATTTGGGGCAAGACCCCATTCCCTACCTGTAGGAAGCAATCCATTGGTTTCCTGCTGAGAACCATGGCCTCAGATTTAGAGGTGCTAATCCTCATCCCAGCCGCTTCACACTTGTTTGTGAACCGATCCAGTGAGTGTTTGAGGTCACAGGTCAATGAATCCAACAGGACCACATCATCTGCAAAAAGCAGTGATGAGACCCTGAGCCCAACAAACTGGAAACCTTCCTCCCCCGACTACACCTCGATATCCTGTCCATGAATATCACAAACAGGATTGGTGATAAGGTGCAGCCCTGGTGGAGGCCAACTCCCACCGGAAATGAAGGGATCCCCTCACTCCATACACCCAAGGTATAGGTACTACCAAGGTCAGAAGAATAAAAATCATCCATGCTATTTTGTCACTGTATATAGGCCCCCGGGCCCATATTCTGGACTCTTCAATGAATTTGTTGAGTTCATGTCTAACTTGGCAACCCATTCAGATAACATTCTGATTATTGGTGACTTCAACGATCATATAAATAAGCCTTCTGACCCCCTCTGCAAATCATTTATGGACGTTATGGATGTATTAGAATTCCAGCAATGCATTCAGGGTTCGACACACATTCATGGAAATACCCTGGATTTGGTCCTCGTTTGCTGTATCGATGTCACAAATATTGACATCATCCCTCTTGCATCAGTGATCTCCTGTCACTCACTTATAAAGTTTACAGTCTCATTGCCATGTTTAGTGGAACAAGAACCTTATTTATCATTGCAGTGACACATCAACTCACTTCCAATTAAACTTGGAACTAGACTTATTGATATCTTAGCATCACTTTTGGAAAATGATCAATCAGTAGACAGCTTAAACTCAGTGCTCAAAACTACACTCGACATGATTGCTCCACCTATATTAAAACCACACCCCCGCCAAGGTAGTCACCTTGGTTCAATAATTACTTGCGTGACTTCAAGCATAAGGCTTGAGGTCTAGAACAGAAATGGCAGAGTTCAAAATTAGAAGTATTCCACCTCGCGTGGCGGGATGCTATCTTAGACTGTAAGCATGCATGACTGGCTACAAAGCGAACCTATTACTCTGATTTGATCAACAAAACAGAGAAGAAAATAGACATCATTCGGTTAAATATATCCCAGCATGCCTTAACCCAGCCACTACACCCTGCTATTGAGGTGGGTGCCATTACTGTTCAAAAAAGGTCAGAGTCGCCGCCACCTCCTGAGGAGACTGAGATCCTTTGGAGTGAGCAGGCTTCTGCTTAAAACCTTCTATGACTCTGTTGTAGCCTCAGCTCTCCTCTATGCTGGGCCCTGGGCAGCACAGAGCGGGAGAGAAAGAGACTGAACAAGCTGGTCAGGAAGTCCAGCTCTGTCCTGGGCTGTCCTCTGGACTCTCTGGAGGAGGTGGCTGAGAGGAGGGTGTTAGCCAAGTTCAAATCCATCATGGACAACTCCTCTCACCCTCTGCACCGGACTGCAGTGGAGCTGAGCAGCTTGTTCAGTGACAGACTGAGGCACCCTCAGTGCAAGAAGGAATGATACCGCAGATCGTTCCTCCCTGTCAGGCTGTACAGTAACCCTGTGAAATAACCACATGCAATAATATGTCCACAAATCATGTGCAATAACAACTTGTTTACGAATCCCTGCACTAGTGTCACCTTATCATATCGAAACTCCACTTCACATATGGTAAATAAGATGCTCCTATTTTTAATTCCAATCATGTTTGTGTATATATATATATATATATATATATATATATATATATATTTTATATTTCTACCTCATTTTCTTAGTATTATTATTATTGCTTTATCTTTGCGCACGCTATTTGATGCACATTTTCTTCTACTCGCACTCATCTTGTGTGTTTATTAAGAGCTGATGTAACATGTGAATTTCTCCACTGTGAGAACAATAAAGTCTTATCTTATCTTATCTTATCTTATCTTACTGAGGTATTACGTAGATTTACAGAATTTGATAGTATCTCACTGGGCGTGCTGATGAAACGTCAACAAAAAGCACAACCTGTTTATTTGATCCTATACCAACCAACCTGTTTAAGGACCTGTGGTCCACTCTTTGGCCGACTGTGCTGGAAATGATTAATCTTTCTTTAACTTCTGGATCTGTTCCTAAATGTTTCAAATCTGCAGTGATTAAACCATTACTTAAGCTAAACCTAATCTTGACCCTAATGTATTAAAAAATTATAGGCCGACATCAAATCTATCATTTTGCTCTAAGGTTCTGCAAAAAAGTGGTTTCACTTCAGCATGTGGACTATCTTACTGAGAATAATCTCTTTGAGCCACTGCAGTCTGCTTTTAGAAAATATCATTCCACAGAGACGGCTCTCACTAACGTGATGAATGATCTTCTGCTTGCATGGATTTGGACACCACTATGGTTCTGTTGCTGTTAGATCTCAGTGCTGCATTTGATACAGTGGATCATCATATTCTACTTGATAGGCTGGAAAATCATTTTGGGATTACTGGGAGTGCCCTTGCGTGGTTGACGTCATACCTGACCAGTTGTTATCTTATCTTAGGGACCTCATAGTACCATATCACCCCAATAGAGCGCTTCGCTCTCAGACTGCAGGCTTACTTGTAGTTCCTAGGGTTTGTAAGAGTAGAATGGGAGGCAGAGCCTTCAGCTTTCAGGCTCCTCTCCTGTGGAACCAGCTCCCAATTCAGATCAGGGAGACAGACACCCTCTCTACTTTTAAGATTAGGCTTAAAACTTTCCTTTTTGCTAAAGCTTATAGTTAGGGCTGGATCAGGTGACCCTGAACCATCCCTTAGTTATGCTGCTATAGACTTAGACTGCTGGGGGGTTCCCATGATGCACTGAGTGTTTCTTTCTCTTTTTGCTCTGTATGCACCACTCTGCATTTAATCATTAGTGATTGATCTCTGCTCTCTTCCACAGCATGTCTTTTTCCTGGTTCTCTCCCTCAGCCCCAACCAGTCCCAGCAGAAGACTGCCCCTCCCTGAGCCTGGTTCTGCTGGAGGTTTCTTCCTGTTAAAAGGGAGTTTCTCCTTCCCACTGTCACCAAGTGCTTGCTCACAGGGGGTCGTTTTGACCGTTGGGGTTTTCTGTAATTATTGTATGGCTTTTGCCTTACAATATAAAGCGCCTTGGGGCAACTGTTTGTTGTGATTTGGTGCTATATAAATAAAATTGATTTGATTATTTTCCCTGTTGATTTACTGTTGATGAATTCTACCTTAGGTGTAGTTTTTCTGGGGGACTGATTCTGCTCTTTTTCTCTCGGTCCAAGGTGCGGATAGTGGGACAGCTACTCCAGCTACTCCAGGATCTGATTCTGAAGTGACGCACATCATAATTCAAACTTTTTAAACATTGTCATACAGCCCACGTAAAGCCATAAATTTCAGCAACTTTGATCTGGATATTTAGTGCCCTCTGCTGGATATATGAAAAGCATGAATGACACTTAGCTGCCCTTACTGGTTGTTTCAGGCTCCCGGTGAAGGATACAAATCAGATCTGGCATGACTCTTTCCTTTGTGAACCACTGCAGCTTTTAAAAGGACTTAACACTGTACAGTGTTTCCCCAGACTAAGTCATTAAAATGTGCTGCTCGATCTTTATATTGTTGTTTAAATCCTGTCATCTGGCTGTAGCTTTTATTCTGACACAAAAGCTCACTACTGCTTGGTACTTTTGCCTAATGATCAGCTGCACGGTAGCAGTCAGGGACAAAGTCACTTATGTGCAAAAGGGAGTCTAATGGGTAGCATTTGATTAAACTCAGCAAACCACATTTACAGGACCAGATTTCAAACAGGGCATCCTTCTAGTGGTGAGGTTCACTCAACTTAAAGCACGGCAGTTACACGATCACACAAACACAAAACCTGACGGTTCTAGTACTGTGGCACTCTCAACAGATGTTGCTCAGTAAAACATCAGTCAGACATTGAGAGGGATTTCGTATTTAAGACCCGGTTGCCCAAGCAGCAACATCTCTTTCCGGAGAATTTTCTCTGTTGAGCTACAGAAGAAGCATCGGGGTGTTCAATAGCTGTCCCTGTCACATTTTCGTGACTCAATGAAGGTAATCCAGGACTAACATGATTTACCATTGCCCTAAGATTTCCTGTCTACTCAAGCTCTAGGAAAACCATTTTCAGAAAGGAGAAGGTCAGAGAGCCTTCTTTAGCATTTGGAGTAGGGCAAATTCTTCAACCGGTTTAGCTGCTTTCGTGAAACCTACGCTAAACTGTCCACTTTATCAGCATTGTTCATTGTTAATTCACTGTCTGCTGCAGGGAAAAGAAAGAGACCAAGACAAAGTGATCTAACAAGGAACTGATTGGACGTCCATCACAAAGTACCCTGTTCGGCACTGAAGAATCCGCCTTCCTTCTTTTTCCTCCTCCTCAGTCTGTGGGCTCTCCAGCACACAGTGGCCACGAGCAGCATCACGACACCAACGCACAGCAGTGCCACGGACACCACTTTGGTCTGGGGCTGAGTGTTAAAAGTGAACGTCACCCCAGTACCCGCCATCCCAATCACGAGTGATATGACGCCAAAGGGAAAAACGCAGCGGTACCAGGACTTCTCAGTACCACCTGTCGCCTGGGCCAGTCGTTCCAACGTGGGGTGGCACTCTGGATGCTTGGTTCTCCCTTCATCTTCTCTGCCAAAGCCAGTTAAACCCTGGTTCTGATTGTCAGAGTGCTGTGGCAAGGCATTGGTATCGCTGCTGTTGCAGCAGTCCAGGTCCGGGTGGAGGATGGGGGCAGGAGGCTGGCGGCCTGAGGAGCAGCCCATGCCTGAGCTGTTCTTCTTGGGTAGCGGCACAAGGAAGGCTGCAGGTTGGTAAACGTCAGATGATTGCTATGGGTGGCTTTGAGGCTACAGGGGCTTCCTTCGAAGCTGCTGCTGGTGCCGTTAAAGACGTCGAGCTGCTGCTGCTGTTGGTGTAAACACTTGTCAGCATGTGCCTGCTGCTGGGAACACGCAGAAGAGCTAAAAATACAGAGCAGCAGATGAGGAAAAAGGGCAGGGGAGGTAAACATACCGATTAAAACAGTCACAATGAAAGGCAAAAGAAAGAGATGAATGAAGCCAAAAACAGCAGGCGCACTCACCCTGTCGTCCCTCCGTAGGTGAACGGCTGCTGTCAGAGCCTCTTTGTCTCGCAGACTGCTCACAGCAGCAGCAGCACCACGATGAGTACTGTGATGCCGATGTCCTTAGACTATATAATCACAGAGTGGAGAGGGGCGGAGCATCTGGGATGTGGTAGAAAGGATCCAGCCTGGTGACTGGCTCTGTTTCTAGAGTGATTTCAAAGAGGAGGAGTGTGTGTGAGGTTAAAACTGTCTCATTCAGGGATATTAATTCATTATTTATTTCTCAAGACAAACAACATGAGACCGCTCATCCTCAGGTCGTAGTAGTACATATGCAGTCTGATCATCTCTGCACATGATATTCGGTCTCTCGCTCATTTTAATGTCACAGCAAACGTGACACTTTAAGCATCAATCACTGCCATGTTTTCTGTCTGTCCCACTTCTGTGCAAACACATAAATGTGCACTTTCTAAAATGCATTTACTGAATGTCATTGTACCCTCATGTGCAAAGCTTCAAGGATGTGCAGGGGGTGGAGTTTGTGTGTGTGTTATGCGTGCCAGATATACCCACATTTGATTTATCATATATATGTGTGTGCATCTATATTATAATGGCCAAGTGGCCTCTGTGTGCATGTGTATGGCTTCGATCACAGAGAAACCAGGGAGAGATGACATTTGCTGTTTGGTATGCTTATGTATTTTGGGTCAAGGATGAACGCTGCGAAAACGGAAAGTTGATAGGACAAACATTTTAGGAGAAATTAGCAATTTTATCTAACTAGTAAACAATGGACATTGCGCTGCAGTGCACCATGGGAGTTTGGGATTTGGGGGTTTTAAATGTTATTGTTGTTCATGTTAGTTTAACAGTGTTGTTGTTGTTATTGTTTGATTGTGTTTTTGTAGTTCAACTGATTTAGTCAATTTAGTTAAGTGTCATGTTGCCGGTACCGTAAGTGAGAAGTGTAGTGCTTTTGATGCGTTCTGCCATCGTCTCTGTTTGTGTCTAAAAATAGAAGCACCTGTGGCAGAATACAAAAACACAAAAAGCTCTCTGTGCGTGCGTGCATGCGTGTAACTTCGATCATGTAGAAACTGGGGACAGCTGACATTTGCTGTTTGGTATGTTTATGTATTTTGGGTCAAGGATGAACGCCGCCAAAATGGAACGTTGACAGGACTAATATTTTTGGAGAAACTATGGATATTAGTGAACAACACTGAACAATCGACGTTACAAACTACATTCTGGACGAACACACCATTCCAGCAGGGGGCGGTAAATCATATTAAAATTGTGTGTGCATGATTTTATTTAGTAAGTTCAATGTAAGTACATAATATAATTGTAAATATGTTAAAAATACATGGATGACACAAGAAAGTGAAAGCACTTATTTCCATTTAAAAATCAAATGACAAAATAGAAGTAAAAATATAATAATAATAATAATAACTAGGACTGCAAGCAGTCATATACGGGCCCTCTTTCCGCGCGACCGCCTACCCAGGCCAGTGGGTGCCCTTGTGACCACATGTGGGCATGTGCATGCAGGGGCAGCCACTCATCACACAGTTAAAATTTTAAACAAATCACACAATGCATCAAGGAGTTATGACATGTTGATTGTTCATCCACTAGGGGGCGCTCAGTGTACAAACAGAGGGGCTGGGTGTGTTCAGGGGCCAACCGTCATCATACATGTGAAGTTTCAAGTCAATCAGGCAAAGCATGAAGGAGTTATCATGACTTGATGTTCTATGGCAAAGGGTCAAAATGGCGGCACCATAGCGGCCACACCCTTCAACATAGAGAAAAGCTTTCGATAACTTTTGTTCAGTATCATCTTTGGATGCTGTCAAAGAAATTTGAAGTACATTGGACAAAATCCCTGGGAGGAGTTCGTTCAAATACAACATGTGGAAATCACGCCAAAATGAGAAGAAAATTCAAAATGGCTGACGCCACACGGATGCCGTTACTCGTAACTTCACGGCGTTCATCACCTACGTTCACCAATTTGTTCTGCATGTTTTAGAAGTGGAATGAAGTTGATTGGGTTAAGTATGTGACATCAGGACCTCTTAAAGTAAAAATAGGACATTTCCCGCCACCACCGGGGTCGCTATGGCGCAGATGGGAACTTAAGCTATATAGACATTCAGGGCGGAGCCCTCATCATGTCCAGCAAGTTTGAAGGATCTACGATGAAGTATGTGGGCGTGACAGCCATTCGAAGTGAAATGGCGTGCTCCGAAAAGCTTGCCAAAGTTTGATGACCCCTAGCACCCACGCCTTTTGACTTAATTAGAATCTTTTGATAACTTTTGATCACCATTGTGTTGTGATGATTTTGACCAAATTTGAAGTCGATCGGATGAAATCCCTAGGACGAGTTCGTTCAAATATCAGTAGTGGAAATGGCCAAAAATGGCAAAAATTTGCTCAAAATCGAAATTTAAAATCAAAATGGCCGACTTCCTGTCGATATTTCACCATGACAGTAAGAGACTTTTTCGTGCGTCCTGGCATGGTAAATATGTGTACCGAATTTCGTGAGGCTACGACGAAAAATGTCCAATGCGGAGGGGTTTTTGAAAATTTCTAGGGGGCGCTATTTCGCGATTTTTCTGCGACCATGTGCGACACCCCCAAAATATCGAATTTTGGATCCGGCCGGACGACTTTGGAAAGTTTGGTGAGTTTTTGAGCATGGGAAGAGGCCGAAATTTCGATTTCAAGAGTGATAATAATAATAATAATAATAATAATAATAATAAACAGCGCAATTACAATAGGGTCCTCGTAGGACGTTGCCTACTCGGGCCCTAATAATAATAACAATAATAATAATAATAATAATAATAACAACCGTATGTATATGATAAGAACCTAAACAATTTATAAATACATTAAGACCGTAAATTAACATTAAAAGCAAATTACATAATTAACAGGAAATAAAAGGGCTGAGTTCTTCTTTTAATAAATGAATTAAAATTGTTGAGGTCTATGGTTCTAAAAACATTCCAAATCATTATAGAAACTTTGCATAATTTATTATCACCCTTGAAAAATGTCAGCTACCTATTTTATAAACACGACCCAATCTGGAGCCCATGGATCCCCATGTTCAACATGCTGGTCCATATATAATTAATCAGAAAATCAGACTTGCATGCACTGCGGAGTGGCTTGTGTTTGTGTGTGTGTGTGTGGGGGGGGGGGGGGGGGGCTGTCTGGAGTGTCCTGACATACCCACATTTGAGTTAGTTATATAAACGCAACACTTTTGGTTTTGCTCCCATTTTGTATGAGATGAACTCAAAGATCTAAAACTTTTTCCACATACACAATATCACCATTTCCCTCAAATATTGTTCACAAACCAGTCTAAATCTGTGATAGTGAGCACTTCTCCTTTGCTGAGATAATCCATCCCACCTCACAGGTGTGCCATATCAAGATGCTGATTAGACACCATGATTAGTGCACAGGTGTGCCTTAGACTGTCCACAATAAAAGGCCACTCTGAAAGGTGCAGTTTTGTTTTATTGGGGGGGGGATACCAGTCAGTATCTGGTGTGACCACCATTTGCCTCATACAGTGCAACACATCTCCTTCGCATCATCCATGAAGAGAACACCTCTCCAACGTGCCAAACGCCAGCGAATGTGAGCATTTGCCCACTCAAGTCGGTTACGACGACGAACTGGAGTCAGGTCGAGACCCCGATGAGGACGACAAGCATGCAGATGAGCTTCCCTGAGACGGTTTCTGACAGTTTGTGCAGAAATTCTTTGGTTATGCAAACCGATTGTTTCAGCAGCTGTCCGAGTGGCTGGTCTCAGACGATCT
Organism: Thalassophryne amazonica; assembly: GCF_902500255.1. Classification (NCBI taxonomy): domain Eukaryota; kingdom Metazoa; phylum Chordata; class Actinopteri; order Batrachoidiformes; family Batrachoididae; genus Thalassophryne; species Thalassophryne amazonica. The sequence goes on from NC_047120.1 coordinate 73,017,588, forward strand.
TGGAGGTGAACATGCTGGATGTGGAGGTCCTGGGCTGGTGTGGTTACACGTGGTCTGCGGTTGTGAGGCTGGTTGGATGTACTGCCAAATTCTCTGAAACGCCTTTGGAGATGGCTTATGGTAGAGACATGAACATTCAATACACGAGCAACAGCTCTGGTTGACATTCCTGCTGTCAGCATGCCAACTGCACGCTCCCTCAAATCTTGCGACATCTGTGGCATTGTGCTGTGTGATAAAACTGCACCTTTCAGAGTGGCCTTTTATTGTGGGCAGTCTAAGGCACACCTGTGCACTAATCATGGTGTCTAATCAGCATCTTGATATGGCACACCTGTGAGGTGGGATGGATTATCTCAGCAAAGGAGAAGTGCTCACTATCACAGATTTAGACTGGTTTGTGAACAATATTTGAGGGAAATGGTGATATTGTGTATGTGGAAAAAGTTTTAGATCTTTGAGTTCATCTCATACAAAATGGGAGCAAAACCAAAAGTGTTGCGTTTATATTTTTGTTGAGTGTATTTATATATAAATTGAGAAGAAAATCAGACTCACCTGCACACTGAAAATGAAGCACGTCCTTCTCCAGTCCATGCTCTTAAAAAAATCACCTATATTAGACATTTTTTCTCGCCAAAGTTCATTGAAAAGGAGGCAATCCCTGCTCGCTCTGCTCACTGTCCCTCATTCTATGCGTCATCTCATGTTCCCCAGCACAAAGGCATCGTCACATCGTCCTCCTCACAGTCTCCCCGTGCATGTCCCTTGTTGTTCTCCCTTGTCGCCGCTCAGACAGTAACAGACACGTGAGTCGGTGCTTACCCATCACTGACGAGGGAAGAAACCACTTTAGTTGCCATGATTTCCCTTCTCATTTTATTCCCATCATGACTCCCCCCCCCCGAAGATGTGGAATTTGCCAGTATGCATGAAGAGGTGTGGTGTATTGATCGGATGCCTGATTGTGGCTGATATCATCCAGGTACAGTAATCTCCTTGGCTGAATTAAACCTCACATAGCTCCCTGATTCTGTTAGAGAAGCAGAGGGAAGGATGCAAAGGGAGGAACATGGTTCACCTTCAAACATCAGTGGAACCAAGGTGGAAATAGTCAGGATGCGAGAACATGAAGGCGGAATCCTTCATTTTGAAGATCAGATGCATTAATGAGATGATGATGATGATGATGATCGATAGGTGCCACCACTGGTTGAATTCATCCTTAATCACACCCACATGGCTACGTTTTGCTAACTTTAGTTACAAGAATTGAAAATGATGTAAATTTAAGTTTGTCAAGTCTTGGCTTTAATACAGTATAAAAAGAACAGCTGAAAATGAACAAAATGATTTCTTATAGGTGAGTACAGAGTTATAAATTTCGTTTGGCCCCAGTCCCTGTCGCGGTAGTGGGAAGAGCAGAGACTCCTGAATCCTCCTTCCCTGGACTTCCCTAACAGCACCGTGGTGTAGTGGTTAGCATTGGAATCTCACAGCGAGAAGGTCATGGGATCGTTTCCCACCCTTTCTTTGTGGAGTTTGCGTGTTCTCCCCGTGTCTGGGTGGATTTCCTCTGGTTTCCTCCCACAGTCAAAAACATGCTTATTTAGGGTCTTCTCCTTTCTCTGCCCCTGAGCAAGGCAGCGTCTCTACATCTAGAGTTGGTCCTTCGGGTGCCGGACTGTAGCTGCACACTGCCCCTAGTGGTTGGATTGTGTCTAACTGTAATTAGGACATGCAGAAGAAAAATTTCATTGTATATATATATATATATATATATATATATATATATATATATATATATATAAATACAATGACAATAAAGGCTCTATTCTCTTCTCTTCTATTCTATCTTGCTGATGGAGGAGGAACGGAGCAGAGCCCATCTCCTGTAGCAGACAGGGACAAACTGGTGGAGGTGGGGCAGTGGAGGGAGCATCAGGCAGAGAAGTGGAAAACAACAAGATATGAGTGAGACACTGAAGCTTTTAAAGGACGTGTCTGTGTCGTATTGGTCTGTGGTGATGATTAAAGGCAACAGTTGTGAAGATTATGTTCGTGGTTGGAGTCAGTTGCTGTACCTGCTTGTGAATGAATTCTGAGTCTTCTCTGCACTGCATTTCCACATAGATGGGATGTAGATGGGACTAAACTTGGACAAAGAATATAGCCGAAGACTCATGCTAGCAGGTGAGTGTAAAAGATATTATTTCACTGAACTTGATCATTGGGCTGGAAATCCTTTCCTGAATTCTAAAGAAGACAGTTTAAAATTAAGATGCTAGAAAGGGTAGGATGCTCTAGATGTTAAGGGTCATGACTCCATTTGGTTTTGACAATTAATTTTTAGGTCAAAGGTCATGGGAAACAAATTTTCTCGCTCTTTTTTCAGCCCCTGAATGCAACGCCAAAAATGAATATATGCAGGAGTCCTTAGCTGCTGGTTTGTTTCATCATTCATCGTTGCCAGCAGGGGTGGGGATCTTCTTCGTTGAGAAGAAAGGCAAGTCTCTCCGCCCTTGTATTGATTACTGTGGGCTAAATGACATCACCGTAAAAAATTGTTATCCACTGCCTCTCATCTCTTCTGCTTTTGAGCTATTAGAGGGAGCTAAAATAGTTATCAAACTTGATCTCCACAACGGTTACCATCTAGTCTGGATAAAGGAAGGAAGGAGATGAGTGGAACACTCGCTCTGATCATTAGTAATGTTGTTCGGCCTCAACAATGCTCCAGCTGTTTTTCAAAACCTAGTTAATGACGTACTACGGGAATATTTGAATAATTTTGTTATTTTTTTACCTGGTTGATATTCTTATTTTTTCTACCAATCCTAAAACTCACATCGAACATGTTTGCGCCGTACTCCAGATCACATTACGCCACAGCCTGTTCATAAAAGCAGAAAAGTGTGAATTTCACCAATCTACCATTTCGTTTTTGGGGTTTGTTATTGCAGACGGTGAGATTAAGATGGACCCTGATAAGGTGGCTCCTGTGCATGACTGGGCTGTTCCATCCTCGTGGAAGGAGGTTCAGAGATTCCTGGGCTTTGCCAATTTTTATTGCAAATTGATACATCAGTACTGTTGCTGCTCCACTACATGATGTCACGTCGTCCCTCCACCCATTTGTCTGGACACCAGAGTGCGATGAGGCTTTCAGGGTTGTAAAAAATGCTTTACAGTGGCCCCCGTGCTGCTTCTCCCTGACCCCGCTTGACAGTTTGTGGTTGAGGTTGATGCTTCTGATACTGGTGTGGGTGCGGTTCTCTTGCAGTGAAACACTGCTGACAATAGGCTGCATCCGTGTGCCTATCTGTCCAAGAAGCTGACCGCCACAGAGCAAAATCACAGCATCGGAGACCGCGAACTGTTGGCGATGAAAGTCGCCTTGGAGGAGTGGCACCACTGGTTGCAGGGGGCACAAGCGCTATTTCTAGTCTACACAGATCATAAAAACTTTGAATATTTACGATCAGCCAAACGCCTTAATGCCTGCTTTGCCTGGGCCATCCAGGGTTGGCTGTGGGGGTGGGGGGGGTGGGGGGGTGGGTGGGTGGTGGGTGGTGGGGGGGTGGTGGTCAGGGTTTGAATATTTGTCTGTTTTGTTATATTTTCTTTGGTTTGTTTTGTTACTTTTTTGTTTTGCTGTGTTTTGTTTTTCTGTGTGTTCTTTCTCTTGCTGAGTTTTTCTACTTGGGTCTGTCTGTCTCTATCTCTCTTGTCTGTCTCTTGGTGTGGGTGTTTCCCTTTCTCTGGCCACGCCCTTGTTCTGGTGCTTTCCATGCACACCTTTTTCCGATTTACTGATTATCACCTGGGGTTATGCAAGCTCACTGGGTGTTTTTGTTCATTGCCAGTTTGTTGTATCTTGTGCCTGCATTCCAGCTCTGTTCCTGCGTTCCATAGTCCTGCCTGCCTCATTGTGTGTACCTGACCTCTAGCCTGTTGCTTCGACCACGCCATTTGCCTGATGATTTTTGTACTGCTGCTTTTCCTTGACTGCCTACCAACCATTGCTATCCCCTCCAGTAAAGCCCTGTCTGTTCAAGCTGTGTATTTGTGTCCAGCAATTCCTGACCATCCAGCCTGATGAATTATGGTTTTGTCTCAATGTAACTATATTTGTTATGTGTGATGTGTTTGTATTTGGTGCTGGATTTTAATTTATTCTTCTCTAGTGTTTATTATTACCCTGCGCTTTGGTGAAGCAGCTAATGCAATCGGTTTGTGTGTGAGCATCTGACTGTGAACAACTAATAAATGGCTGGACAGATTTTCACCAAACTTGGTGTGAATATTACTTTGACAGAGATCTCGAGAGGAGAAGCCGAGTTTAACAAAAACTTGATGTGAAAACATATTCTCTGCTCTGTCTCCACAACCAGTAGGGGTAGGGAGATGATGTAAAATTTATATTGATGAGGAAAATATCCTTGATTGATTGGTATAAGTGGTGTGACAATGAAGTTGTGCTTATTCAGCACACACAGGCTTTCCATCAGCTCTGCCTTTTATTTTTTGGCATTGTGTTGATGTTTAATCACACTTTGAAATCTTTTCCTGAAAAGTGTTATAAAAATAAAATAAGACCACCAGCAACAGTAAGAAAATCACTATTTCAATAAACTCAGTGGGAGAAAACTGCAGAGTGGTAAAGAGTTAAAATGAACAAAGGAGGCAGAGGAGGAGGAAGGACTGAGAGCAAGAGAAACGTGGTGGGTGGCGCTGTCCGCGGTGCTGATGTCACTCGTTCACACTCTATTACAGTAAAGTGGTTTGTGTGGAAACATGCTGGCATTAAAACATACCCACTCATATACCAACTCCCACTCTGCACATGCACACAGACTCTTTAATGCCGCTGCCTTTGGGTTTGTTTGTGAGGAGGTGAGTTATAGAAGCAAGAAAATATCTCAGCTCAGGACGTTGCAGCATCAGCGCGTAAACTGAAGAATCTGTATGAACTCTCAAATGCAGTGACGAGCAAATGGTTTTACTGCCGGCATGGGGAGTGTTCATTTCCTCCTGTTTATGTGGACGTGTGTCTCTTTGTGAACATAAGGCTGTATAATCCTCACAGGGCCTTTTTATTAGGTATAACCACCTATAAACCTCATGCAATGTGATACTAAATGATGGTTTTTCTTAAAAAGTTGTGAAATTTCAGGCACATGGGAGAACTGGGCCTAAATTTGATCTGTTGTAACAAAATGTATCTCTGTGCCACTCCACCATGAGCCTGCGACTGGTGAACAGGTCAGGTCTGGGACCATGTGCTGGTGCTCCAGCACACTCTAGAATTGCCTTGGGTCCTGGATTCAATTCAACTATCTCCAGCTGCTGGGGTCCTCAACATTGAGGCACCTACATTCTGGATTACGCCCCAAGAAAATTGCCACATGGCCAAAATGTCGTAACTTCATTTGATACAAAGTCATTGCAGCAATACACAAGGATCCTCCAAAGAGGCCTCGAAACAGAGACATCTAACTGTCGCCTTTGGTCACTGTTGTTGGACCAGACAAACGCTGCACTGTGCTCAATTTGTATAATTTCTGCAGAGTTATCTGAGTGTCTTGGTGGCTTCCCTCGTGATTACCCTTCTTACGCTGTCACTCCTGCCTACTCCAGACAGATTTACCACACAGTACCATAGTGGTTGAATTTCTTAATAGTTGATTTAAATGAAGTCCAACAAGACTTGGAAATGTTCATGTTTTCATCCTCTGACTTCTCTAAAGAAGGGTGGCTGTAAAAGTGATGATTTAGTTCTTATTTTAATGGCTGCTGCTGCCTATGCATAACATCAGCGGTTCCCAAAGTGCTGGGTGTGGCACCCTAGTGGGCCACGAAGGGTAATGGAAGTGGAAAAAGGTCTGCTTTTCAGTTTTGTAATAATGTTTAAAATTACCTCAAAATATCTGATTATTTTTAAAAAATTTAATAAAACAAAAGTTTGATGTTAGAAATTTTCATCCCAGTGATTTCTTTGATGTCTCTCGTCAAATCTTTCAGATGTCAATATGAGTCACAGCTCAGTGAAAGCTTAGCATGTACTGAGTTCTCAGGCGGTGCTTACTTTTTGTAAATATTTAATGAAGTTTTCATTCAGATACATGGAAGTCATGTAGCTTTGGCACATCTTACAAATACATTTATCACTTTAATCTTTTGAATATATCCCATGGAAGCCTCAGCTCAGTACTAGTGAGGACACGTTTCCTGGGTACCTGGAAAGTGCACGTGTAGATGTCAGTCACTGATCACGACCAAGAGAGAAAAAAACTATTTAACTGTGAGCTCAACGTTCCACACACAGGCTTTCTGTTGTTTCAAAGATGTTGAAATTTTCATTGGATACGAAATGGGTGCTGCAGATAAGAACCTTAAGACATGGCAGATAATCACAAGACCTTAGGAAGATAAAAAAGTAAAGTTGTTGCATCCTAAAAGTCTTTCTGGCAACGTGGGTGGAAGGCGAGGCTGACATTGCACGGTTTGGTTGACAGTCTATGATTTGGCTCAATTTCCTGCCAGATGGGCTTGGCAGCATGAACCTCAAGGCTGTAATCAACCTGCCAAGGCACGTCTCAGCAGCTCGGCCACCATGACACTTTCTTGTCCTTCCAGCAGGCATGTTCCAGCATGGCTGAGCTCAGCCAAAAAAAGTTTTAAATGTCGTAATGGCCAATTTGTTTCTAACAGAGGAGATGAACAGATGTGAGTGACATCTAACTGACTACAGATCTTACACATGCCGGTGCAAAGCGGCACACACTGAGTGCAAACGTCTTTGCTAGTATTCCACAACACAGTGCCCACTTTGTGTAAATGGTGAGCGCGCATGCACTGACCTCTGTGCCTGTGTAGAGTTTAACATGCTGTGTGATCGGGAACAGTGCTGGGGGACTGATATCAAGAGACGGCAGAAAACAGCTGCACCCCAAATGACCAACAACTTGGTGTAACCTCCTTCACTGATTGAAGTAGGTTGAGTCAGGTCAACTGGACTTACAGAGTTCCTCAAAGAAGAAGAGGCAGAAGAGTCTTCAGAAACATCTGGGTTTTTCTGCTATACATCTTACAAAAGTGGGTTCACGATCCACGTACACTGTTTTCATACACACAGCGATGTGCATTAGGACCTCAAAATACATCGAAATGACAACAACCAAAGAAATGAAAGTAAAGTAACAGAAAACCTCAGGGAGGACTGGTGGCTGTGCTGTGAATGATTCACTGTCTTATTGTGGTACTTTACATGCTCACCAGAAAACTTCTCATTTCAGTTCACAGTCTAAATAGCAGCGCACCAGTTTCAAGCTGAAAGAGAATGATGACAATCTGATTGGTTTAATTTATATTTGGTCTTATAAGAGTGTTTCACAACATCCCACAATGCCCTACTCAAAATCAGGCTCATTTTTTCTTTTTTTATTGTGTGTGTGTGTGTGTGTGTTTGTGTGTAATTGCTTCTGTACTTCCAGTCCCTCGGTAAAGACAAGCATGAGAATTCCCGAGTCATAATCGAAAAATCGGCCAATTTGTAACCTCCCACACTGCACTGTGATCCACACCACGGCACACTCAAAGTGTGGATTTCCCCTTAAATTATTCCTGCATGAATGAAACCCCTCCAGCAAGGCGGGGCACAGCTCGGGCACACAGTTTGTCATGTGCCCGGGTGGGAGTGAGCCCCGCTGTGTCCCTCAGCGGTCAGTGGGGCTGTGTGAGTGAAAGACGCCCCGTGCTCCTCCCTGGACATTCATCGGGGAGCACTTCAGGGGAAACTCCACACTTTGTGTTTAATTGCAGTGTGTTATCATCGGCTGAGTTCAGCCCACTTCTTTACTGAGGGACTGGAAGTATGGAAGTATATACATAAAACAATTTTTTTCTCATAATTATGAGATCCTGATGCCATGATTATGAGCACTTTTCTCGTAATTACGAGATTAGTGGTCAATTTTTTTTTTATCCAGTGAATGCAATACGTTTCTGTAACAACACACTCCAATGTACTGGGAAACATTTATTATGCTTACTTTTGATGAGAAATGCCATTTACCACATGCAGTAGTGAGCGATATTACGTTGATTACGCATATGCCATCAAGCACATGCATTTGTTTGTCCCGATGCCTTCCCATCAGCCCCCATGCGCCTGAGATGCTGAAGTTGCTTATCCTAGGAGTGGCTAGCAGTTTCACTAGTGGTTAGCTTGCGTTAGCTAGTTCAACCCCCCCGTTTCTTTAATACTCCTGTTAGTCTTTTAGTGTAATTGTTGTGAATTTTAGCTTAGTACTTCACTCCTGTGTTAGTCTTAGGAGTGGTTTACTCATAGGAGGTTTTTGTTATACTTCTGCTACTTTTTCAGAGTAACTGCTGTGAATTTTAATTCATTTATTTACATCTGTGTGAATCCTGTGTGAGTCTTAGGAGTGGTTAGCTTATTCATTATTGGTTAGCTCATGCTTGCTTTGCTTTCTTAATGCACAAAGTACACTATGAGGTATCTTATAAAACTAACCGGCAGTTTTATAAAAAAAAAAACTATATGGATTTGAATGACATGCGATTACACCCATGATGCTTGAACCCTCGTGCGCATGCGTGAGTTTTTTCACGTGTGTCGGTGACGTCATTTCCCTGTGGGCAGGTCTTGAGTGAGCACTGGTCTCGCCCTCGTGGCTGAATTCCTTTGTTTGAGATGCTGCTCGAGACGGCGCACGTTGCTTTATCAAACTTTTTTCTGGACCTGTGAGGAATATCCGAGTGGACACTATTCGAGAAATTCAGCTGGTTTTCGGTGAAAAGTTTAACAGCTGATGAGAGATTATGGGGTGTTTCTGTCGGTGTAAGGACTTCCCACGGAGCGGGACGTCACGCAGCGCTCCCGGGCGACGTTGTCTGGCTGTTTCGAGCTGAAATCATCCTAATTTAAGGCTCTGTTGACCCAGGACGTCGTGAGAGAACAGAGAAGATTCAGAAGAGGCCGGCATGAGGAGTTTATGCGGACATTCCACTGTTAAAGGTCATTTTGTAATGAAAGAACGTGGGCGCAAATTCGCCGAATCATTTCCGTGATGACGCTGCAAATCTGTGTGCGCCACGACAGGAAAAACACCTCCGTGTTGAAAACCATTTGTAAAATTCAGGCGGCTTTTGATGGCTTTCAACAAGTGAGTAACTGAGAAATTGTTTAACAGGTTGGGCATGTTCCAACTTGTCCGTTAAGGTTTCCAACGGAGGTGTTTTTCCTGTCGCGACCCCCCACGGTCGGGTGCGGCCCGACATGTGACTCTGCCCGCACGTTCTTTCATTACAAAATGACCTTTAACAGTGGAATGTCCGAATAAACTCCTCATGCCGACTTCTTCTGAAAGTTCTCTGTTCTCTGATGACTTACTGGGTCAACAGAGCCTGAAATGTGGAAGTTTTCAACTTGAAACAGTGAGACGCTGCCGCCTCTGAGCGCAGATCGCCGTCAGGCGCCGTGGGCCGTCCTTACGGCAACACTACCAGACCAAAATCTCTCATCAGCCGTTACAATTTTCAACGAAAACCAGCTGAATTTATCGAATGGTGTCCACTCAGTTGTGCCTTACAGTTTTGAAAAAAATTTTATCAAACAAAGCAGCAGTCTCTGAGCCATTCCTAAACAATGAAAAATCGACAAGAGGGTGGGCCACTCCTCACTCAAAGACGGCCCACAGGCGAATGACGTAACCGACAGGCGTGAAAAAACTCTCGCATGCCCACGAGGGTTCAAGCATGTCTGATGTAATCACATGTGATTCAAATCCATATGGTTTTTGAAAAAAATAATAAGGTCGGATACTTTTCTAATAGACCTCGTACTTTACACCCTCCGTAAATCCCGCATGATGTTGGAAGATAGGGTGGCTCTCTTAGAGAGCCGTGTCCGTAAGTTAGAGCAGCTTCTTAGCTCAGTGGAGTTAGATGTTATGGGCACTCCAGATGAGGTTAGTGTTGGGCCAGCTAGCGAGCTCATTAGCATCAGCCTAGAAATGTCGACTGTGGAGGACGGCTTTCGAACTGTCGTTAGGCGGAGGAAGCCCCGTAGGGGTTTGTGCCCAGTTGTGGTACCCCAATCACACTCGTCACTGTGAACTGTGAATCGGTTCTCCCCCTTGGATCTGCCTGATGTGAATTCTCGTAGCCCACGTGTGACTTTCACTCCCGTCTCCAGGCCGAAACGCCGGACTTTAGTGATAGGGGATTCTATCACCCGCAAAGTCAGGTTACAGATGCCAGCTGATGTTAAATGTATTCCTGGGGCCAGAGCTCCCGACATTGCATCCCATCTTAGGGTACTGAGGCTGCAGAAGGGAAGACAGACTAAGGAACATGACATGAGATATAGTCACATAGTTATTCACGTCAGCACCAATGATGTCAGGATGAAGCACTCAGAGGTCATAAAAATGGACATAGAGAGGACTTGTGTCCTTGCCAGAAAGATGTGTCAGCATCAATTAATAGTCTCTGGTCCCCTCCCCTCCCGGGGTACTGATAAGGCATTTAGCAGGCTGACATTGTTAAATAGGTGGCTGGCACAATTTTGTAGACAGCAAGGCTTTAGCTTTATTGATAACTGGCCTTCGTTCTGGGGCCTCCATGGCTTGCTGATGCCGGACGGCCTCCACCCTACTGGGGAAGGCGCCGCCGTCTTGTCTGCGAACATAGATAGAGCTCTACAGGGAGGGTAACATTAGGAATCTACAGCAGGCCACAGAGCAGGTGATTAGAGACCCTGCAAGGCTTATGACAAATGTGGATGTGGAATCCATTAGCTTAGCAGGTAAATTAGTGCAGAAAATCCACTATGGTGATAGTGCAGTTTATCTGTCAGGGAGGGAAAGTCAACAAGTTGAGACTGTGGCCTGTTTTTATAGACATGTCTATAAAAATCATAGAGGGATATGCTTTGCAAACTTAATCCCAATTACTACATTGGATGATGTTGAAATTGAGGATGGCCCAGTGGTTGTTCCAGCAATAGCACCTTCAACTGCACCACAGACTAAAACAGTTAAATGTGGTCTATTAAACATTAGGTCTCTCTCTTCTAAGTCCCTGTTGGTAAATGATATAATAATTGATCAACATATTGATTTATTCTGCCTAACAGAAACCTGGTTACAGCAGGATGAATATGTTAGTTTAAATGAGTCAACACCCCCGAGTCACACTAACTGTCAGAATGCTCGTAGCACGGGCCGGGGCGGAGGATTAGCAGCAATCTTCCATTCCAGCTTATTAATTAATCAAAAACCCAGACAGAGCTTTAATTCATTTGAAAGCTTGTCTCTTAGTCTTGTCCATCCAAATTGGAAGTCCCAAAAACCAGTTTTATTTGTTATTATCTATCGTCCACCTGGTCGTTACTGTGAGTTTCTCTGTGAATTTTCAGACCTTTTGTCTGACTTAGTGCTTAGCTCAGATAAGATAATTATAGTGGGCGATTTTAACATCCACACAGATGCTGAGAATGACAGCCTCAACACTGCATTTAATCTATTATTAGACTCTATTGGCTTTGCTCAAAAAGTAAATGAGTCCACCCACCACTTGAATCATATCTTAGATCTTGTTCTGACTTATGGTATGGAAATAGAAGACTTAACAGTATTCCCTGAAAACTCCCTTCTGTCTGATCATTTCTTAATAACATTTACATTTACTCTGATGGACTACCCAGCAGTAGGGAATAAGTTTCATTACACTAGAAGTCTTTCAGAAAGCGCTGTAACTAGGTTTAAGGATATGATTCCTTCTTTATGTTCTCTAATGCCATATAACAACACAGTGCAGAGTAGCTACCTAAACTCTGTAAGGGAGATAGAGTATCTCGTCAATAGTTTTACATCCTCATTGAAGACAACTTTGGATGCTGTAGCTCCTCTGAAAAAGAGAGCTTTAAATCAGAAGTGTCTGACTCCGTGGTATAACTCACAAACTCGTAGCTTAAAGCAGATAACCCGTAAGTTGGAGAGGAAATGGCGTCTCACTAATTTAGAAGATCTTCACTTAGCCTGGAAAAAGAGTCTGTTGCTCTATAAAAAAGCCCTCCGTAAAGCTAGGACATCTTTCTACTCATCACTAATTGAAGAAAATAAGAACAACCCCAGGTTTCTTTTCAGCACTGTAGCCAGGCTGACAAAGAGTCAGAGCTCTATTGAGCTGAGTATTCCATTAACTTTAACTAGTAATGACTTCATGACTTTCTTTGCTAACAAAATTTTAACTATTAGAGAAAAAATTACTCATAACCATCCCAAAGACGTATCGTTATCTTTGGCTGCTTTCAGTGATGCCGGTATTTGGTTAGACTCTTTCTCTCCGATTGTTCTGTCTGAGTTATTTTCATTAGTTACTTCATCCAAACCATCAACATGTTTATTAGACCCCATTCCTACCAGGCTGCTCAAGGAAGCCCTACCATTATTTAATGCTTCGATCTTAAATATGATCAATCTATCTTTGTTAGTTGGCTATGTACCACAGGCTTTTAAGGTGGCAGTAATTAAACCATTACTTAAAAAGCCATCACTTGACCCAGCTATCTTAGCTAATTATAGGCCAATCTCCAACCTTCCTTTTCTCTCAAAAATTCTTGAAAGGGTAGTTGTAAAACAGCTAACTGATCATCTGCAGAGGAATGGTCTATTTGAAGAGTTTCAGTCAGGTTTTAGAATTCATCATAGTACAGAAACAGCATTAGTGAAGGTTACAAATGATCTTCTTATGGCCTTGGACAGTGGACTCATCTCTGTGCTTGTTCTGTTAGACCTCAGTGCTGCTTTTGATACTGTTGACCATAAAATTTTATTACAGAGATTAGAGCATGCCATAGGTATTAAAGGCACTGCGCTGCGGTGGTTTGAATCATATTTGTCTAATAGATTACAATTTGTTCATGTAAATGGGGAATCTTCTTCACAGACTAAAGTTAATTATGGAGTTCCACAAGGTTCTGTGCTAGGACCAATTTTATTCACTTTATATATGCTTCCCTTAGGCAGTATTATTAGACGGTATTGGTTAAATTTTCATTGTTACGCAGATGATACCCAGCTTTATCTATCCATGAAGCCAGAGGACACACACCAATTAGCTAAACTGCAGGATTGTCTTACAGACATAAAGACATGGATGACCTCTAATTTCCTGCTTTTAAACTCAGATAAAACTGAAGTTATTGTACTTGGCCCCACAAATCTTAGAAACATGGTGTCTAACCAGATCCTTACTCTGGATGGCATTACCCTGACCTCTAGTAATACTGTGAGAAATCTTGGAGTCATTTTTGATCAGGATATGTCATTCAAAGCGCATATTAAACAAATATGTAGGACTGCTTTTTTGCATTTACGCAATATCTCTAAAATCAGAAAGGTCTTGTCTCAGAGTGATGCTGAAAAACTAATTCATGCATTTATTTCCTCTAGGCTGGACTATTGTAATTCATTATTATCAGGTTGTCCTAAAAGTTCCCTAAAAAGCCTTCAGTTAATTCAAAATGCTGCAGCTAGAGTACTGACGGGGACTAGAAGGAGAGAGCATATCTCACCTATATTGGCCTCTCTTCATTGGCTTCCTGTTAATTCTAGAATAGAATTTAAAATTCTTCTTCTTACTTATAAGGTTTTGAATAATCAGGTCCCATCTTATCTTAGGGACCTCGTAGTACCATATCACCCCAATAGAGCGCTTCGCTCTCAGACTGCAGGCTTACTTGTAGTTCCTAGGGTTTGTAAGAGTAGAATGGGAGGCAGAGCCTTCAGCTTTCAGGCTCCTCTCCTGTGGAACCAGCTCCCAATTCAGATCAGGGAGACAGACACCCTCTCTACTTTTAAGATTAGGCTTAAAACTTTCCTTTTTGCTAAAGCTTATAGTTAGGGCTGGATCAGGTGACCCTGAACCATCCCTTAGTTATGCTGCTATAGACGTAGACTGCTGGGGGGTTCCCATGATGCACTGTTTCTTTCTCTTTTTGCTCTGTATGCACCACTCTGCATTTAATCATTAGTGATCGATCTCTGCTCCCCTCCACAGCATGTCTTTTTCCTGGTTCTCTCCCTCAGCCCCAACCAGTCCCAGCAGAAGACTGCCCCTCCCTGAGCCTGGTTCTGCTGGAGGTTTCTTCCTGTTAAAAGGGAGTTTTTCCTTCCCACTGTAGCCAAGTGCTTGCTCACAGGGGGTCGTTTTGACCGTTGGGGTTTTACATAATTATTGTATGGCCTTGCCTTACAATATAAAGCGCCTTGGGGCAACTGTTTGTTGTGATTTGGCGCTATATAAAAAAAATTGATTGATTGATTGATAGCAAAGATTTTGTGTCTGCGACCTACAACGCATGTGGAATGTCTCAAACCTAAACCTACTTCTAGACATCTTATATATGCTACTCTGGAACCACCCCTAAACCCAAACAGTTCAACTGTCAACCCCACTGAGGTTCTTAGTCTGGGTCTCAATAACATAAGATCACTGTCCTCAAAATCATTGTTGATTAATGATCTAAATATTGATCATCACTTAGATAAGATTGGGCAATGTGAAACCTGGCTTAAACCTACAGCTGTCCTCCCCTTAAATGAGGCATGCCCACCAGCATATACATTTAGTCACGTCCCTCGTGATACGAAGCAAGACGGGGGTGTTGCTGTTATTTATAAATCTAGGTTTAGCTTATTAGCTGTTCAGGGTGACAAATATAACTCGTTTGAGGATCTGATTCTCTGATCTGCTCAGGATATTACACATTGCCAAGGTCAGAAGAATAAAAATCAGTCATATTACTTTGTCACTGTATACAGGCCCCCTGGCTCATATTCTGAATTCTTAAATGAATTTGCTGCATTCATCTCAAACTTGTCAACTAGTGCAGATAACATTCTGATCATCGGTGACTTTAGCGTTCATACAAATAAACCTTCGGATCCCCTCTGCAAATCATTTATGGAAATTGTGGATGCATTAGGATTTCGGCAATGCATTTGAGACTCGACACATATTAGTAGAAATACCCTGGATTTGGTTCTCGCACATGGTATTGCTGTCACAAATATTGACATCATACCTCTTACATCAGTGGTCTCTGATCACTCACTTATTAAGTTTACAGTTTCGCTGCCATGTTTAGTGGTCTAGAACGGAAATGGCATTGTTCCAAATTAGAATTCCACCTTGCATGGCGTGATGCTATCTTAGACTATAAGCATTCACTACTGGCTAGAAAGCGGACCTACTACTCTGATTTGATCAACAAAAACAAGCATAACTCAAAGTTCTTGTTCAACACGGTGGTAACCCTTATGCATGGACAACCACCTGTAGTTCACTCTCTTTTTACAGCACAAGATTTCCTGGATTACTTTGAGAAGAAAATAAAAGACATTAGGTTAAACATATCCCAGCATGCCTTAACCCAGCCACTACACCCTGCTATTGATGTGGGCACCACTACTGAGGTATTACCTAGATTTACAGAATTTGACAGTATCTCACTAGGCATGCTGACAAAACTCATAATGTCAACAAAAAGCACAACCTGTTTATTTGATCCTATACCAACAAAACTGTATAAGGACCTGTGGCCCACTCTTGGGCCAACTGTGCTGCAAATTATTAATCCTTCTTTAACTTCTGGATCTGTTCCTAAATGTTTCAAATCTGCAGTGATTAAACCATTACTTAAGAAATCTAATCTTGACCCTAGTGTATTGAAAAACTATTGGCCGATATCAAATCTATCATTTTGCTCTAAAATTCTGGAAAAAGTGGTGTCACGGCAGCTCGTAGACTATCTTACTGAGAATAATCTTTTTGAGCCACTGCAGTCTGCTTTTAGAAAATATCATTCCACAGAGACGGCTCTCACTAAAGTGTTGAATCATCTTCTGCTTACAATGGATTCGGACACCACTATGGTTCTGTTGCTGTTAGATCTCAGTGCTGCATTTGATACAGTGGATCATCATATTCTACTTGATAGGCTGGAAAATCATTTTGGCATTACTGGGAGTGCCCTTACATGGTTGATGTCATACTTGACCAGTTGTTCTCACTGTGTTTTGTACAGTAACACTACCTCTAACCTTAGTGGCATGAAATTTGGGGTTCCACAGGGGTCCATCTTAGGCCCCCTGCTTTTCTCCCTTTCTATAGCACACCTTGGGCACATATTGCTGCGTTTTGGGATTACCTTTCACTGCTTTGCTGATGATACTCAGTTATACATGCCAATAACTGCTGGTAATCTCATTCACATAAAATCCTTAGAAGATTGCCTTGCATTAGTTGGATGTCTTGAAACTTCCTACTTTTAAATTCTGATGAGACTGAAATGATGGTTCTTGGTCCAGTGAGACATTGGCATCAATTTGACCAGTTAACGCTCAGCCTAGGCTTGTGTCTCATCCATCACACTGACAAACTGAGGAACCTTGGGGTAATTTTTGATCCTACGTTGTCCTTTGACCTCCATATTAGAGATATTACGAGGACTGCTTTCTTCCACCTGCAAAATATAGCGAAGATTCGTCCCATCCTGTCTATGGCTGATGCTGAGACCCTGATTCATGCTTTTGTCTCTTCTAGATTGGACTACTGCAGTGTTCTATTTTCTGGTTTACAACAGTCCAGCATTAGGGCTCTCCAAGTGGTTCAAATGCTGCAGCCAGACTTTTGACATGAAGCAGAAAATTTGACCACATTACACCCATTTTGGCGTCTCTTCACTGGCTTCCTGTCCCAGTGAGATCAGATTTTAAGGTTCTGCTACTAACCTATAATATTGTTCACAGACTGGCACCTCCCTACCAAGCTGACCTAATTAAACCTTACGTACCGGCCCGGGCTTTGCGTTCTCAGGGTGCAGGACTACTTTGTGTCCCTAAGGTGAATAAGAAGTCTGCGGGTCACAGAGCTTTCTCTTATCATGCCCCTGTTCTGTGGAATGATCTCCCTGCATCAATAAAACAGTCAGATTCTGTGGAGACTTTCAAGTCCAGACTTAAGACGCACTTATTTTCCCTTTCATATGGCAGCATACTGGCCTAGTATAGTTCTGCACTTTTTACTATTTTAATTCATTTTATTAGTAATTGGAGCGGACCGCGGCCTCAACTTTATCTAAATTCTGGGTCTTTTAGTGAAGCTTAGGGTTAGTGGCCGGCGATCACCTTAGTATTTCTTATTCTGTATTTCTTGTCTTTCTGATGCCTGATTCTGTTTTTTTCTCTCTGTTTGAGATGCAGCTCCATCCAGAGATGGGTGTCTGTTTCTGAAACCCTCCTGTCCTGTGCACCAACAGCATTTCCTGTATATTTGTTTTTGTGAATTGTTCTGTAATTTATGTCTGTATCATGGCTCAAGCAGAGGGTCACCCCTTTGAGTCTGGTCTGCTTGAGGTTTCTTCCTCAGAGGGAGTTTTTCTTACCTCTGCTGCTCTTGGGGTTAGTAAGGTTAGACCTTACTTGTGTGAAGCACCTTGAGGCAACTCTGTTGTGATTTGGCGCTATATAAATGAAAATAAATTGAAATGAATTGAAGCATCTGCATTGAAATTCTATTTATATGATATCAAAAATGACATGAAATTAACATGTAATCAAACCAGATTAAACACGTTCAATAACCTTTAGTTCTGTTCAGTTATACTGTTGTCAACCACCCGCACACACTAAGGATCAGCGGTTCTTTTCAGATAGTCGCATTCTGTTTGTAAGGTCAAGATTCAAACAGCAAAACTCACAAGTGCCAAGAAAAAAACAAAAACCAAAAGGCTAATTCAAAGTGTGTGGGAGCTGCACAGAGACCCCAAAATGCAACACAATAACAAAGAGTTCCACAGAATTAGACATAATTGAGGCTGGAAAAGAGTGAATTCTGTGATTTATCTGTGACAGAGTGTGAGGAAATGTTTAAAATAGACCTGATGTGAAATAATCCTGATGCACAGACGATGCAGCTCTGTGCTCATTTTTCACTCATCTTACTGCCACGACAGAAAGAGATAAGAATGTGACGAGCAGTGTGTGGGTGCCCGTGTGTGGGTGCCCATGGGCATCGTGCTACCAAGAAACAACAATTATTTTTAGTCTTTTGTTGCCAATGAAATGTTGTTCGTGTAAATCAGGCAAATGTGCTGCACCTATGAATCACACACACACACACACACACACACACACACACACACACACACACACACACACACACACACACACACACACACACACACACACACACACACACACACACACACACACACACACACAAACAGCCAGTCTGAAACGAGACCAGCTGACAGGAAATAAACCGGTGGACAGACATTTGTCCTGTATGTGTTGGTAGAAATCTACTCTTCCCAGTCTGGTTTCATGCAGTCATGGAATTCTGGGGATGCCAGGACATAATGTGTTGGTTCACCTTTTTTTCCAGAAGGAAACAGAAGAGGCCCAGGTTAAGTTCCACCTTTTTTCCAGAAGGAAACAGAAGAGGCCCAGGTTAAGTTCCACCTTTTTTCCAGAAGGAAACAGAAGAGGCCCAGGTTAAGTTCCACCTTTTTTCCAGAAGGAAACAGAAGAGGCCCAGGTTAAGTTCTTGTCTCCTTTCCACTTGGCCATTGTTTGCATTGTCAGTATTCTGGGTGTCTTGGAACCCAGGATCAAACCCACACACTGGGCTTCTTTCTTTGCTGAAGTCACTGTTTGCTGTGAAGGTGGACACAAGGGGTGACTGAGAAGTTTGGAGCCTGACCCAGAAGAAGTAGGGTGTGGTTTTCCATCGTTTGCATTTTGAGAAACCAACATTTATTGATAATGTGTGAAGTTTTGACTCACTGAGCGCATTGCTGAGAAATGTTGGTGTCATGTTTAGGGAATAATCCCCTTGTGTTACGATTTGGTGCTCGACAAAGACTAATAGATTCCCCTAAAGCAGATCAACACAGACATGAGTGTGAATTCAAAAAGTACAGTTTATTCACAAAAGGGTGAGTAAAAACTGAGGCAAAGGTGGTGATTGGATTCAACAAAACACCATCTTCTATTCAGCAAAGGGATGTTCAAATACAGAGTCAGTTTGGTGACTGGATTCCACAAATGAATATTTCCCACTCACACTATGAGAAGGTGGTCCAAACACAAATACACTCAGCCCACTAAGGGTGAGGAGCTTCTGGGAGGTGACCTTATATGCATAAACAGCACAATTACAATAGGGTCCTCGTAGGACTTTTTCCTACTTGGGCCCTAATTAACACACAGATGTGGCAATCACATGAGATAACAGAACCATTCCATCAGAGGGCAGCAGAGAACAGACCTCAGACAAAGATGACTGGAACAAGTGATAATAAAACAAAACACAAGATGGCAGTAGAGAACATACTTCTACAAACAAAGGTGACTGAAACACATGATAATCTCTGAGAGGAAAAAACAAATATGAAGTGATAACTGAAGGACTAACAATAAACAGGCCCGGATCCAGACCGGTTTGGACCGATGCAGTTGCATCGGTCAATTTTTTTTATGCATTATTCGTCACCGGTAAAAAAAAAACTTTAATAATTCCGAATAGTGCTGAACGTGTCCCCGCGGTGAACACAGCTTTTCGGTGGTTTTCATGTCAACCTATAGTCCGTAAATTATACGGATTTTTCCGAGTTTCAGAGTCATACGAACATACAAATAAAGTCGGATATTCAGGGTTTGGTCTGCAGCAGCTCTGTAATCAACCGTTTCTGCTAGGGATGTCCCGATCAGGTGTTTTTGGCCCCGATCCCATTCCGAGTCATCTGATTTTGAGTATCTGCAGATACCAAGTCCCGATCCGATACTTTAAAAAACTGAATGAACAATGAACAAATGCTAAATATATAATAATTTCATTTTAATCACCTTATTTTATTATTTATCACTTAAACAGTGAACCTCTCCTTGAGGTAGCTTGAACAATCAAGTAATAATCTACCAGACTTAAAAAATGTATAAATTTCCATGTTATTTAATTTGTCTAAAAATAAATGTCAAAGGTTCCTTATGTTAAACAAGAAATTATCTAATCTGAAATAACAGGTGGTTTTAATTTACAGATGAAAGGTTTTTAAAGAAGCATTTATTGATTTAGCTATTTTAATTACAAGTGTTCTAAACTTTTTTAAACAGTAATCAGAAATTTTGAGATAACAAACAACAACAACAAAAAACATTTCCAAGGATTTTTCTCCAGACACGTGGTTTCTGCGCTGATCTGTGGTTCAAATCCCCACCTGACTGGAAATTGACTAAGGGCCCTTGGGCAAGGTCTTTAATCCCCTGTTGCTGCCGGTGTGCAGTGAGCGCCTTGTATGGCAGCACCCTGACATCGGGGTGAATGTGAGGCATAATTGTAAAATGCTTTGAGCGTCTGATGCAGATGGAAAAGCGCTTTATAAATGCAGTCCATTTACCATTTGTACAGGTTTGTGGTTTCTGCCACTAGTCTTCCATGTTTTGGCCCGACGTGTCCTTCTTACTGGACGGCACGAAGCTACGTCACAGCTCAGAGCGTTGAAAGTTCAAAAGTCAACTTGAAAAGTAAAAGGAAAAAAACCCCAAAAACTTACATTTACGTCCTGACAGTCCTCAGTGTCCCTCTGATGCTTTATCAGTGTTCAACAAGTTCAGAGCAGCGCAGTGAACATGAATGAAGACAGAAACTCTTTAAGACGTGCTCCTAAATGTGATGAGTGTGCACGTCGCTCGTGCACACCATCTCTCACTCCGTTTTGCAGACAAACGATCACAGGACAATTTGTTTTTTTCTTTTTGTTAATCAGATGACAGATCATCGTCCTGAGGACTTGGTCAGCACCGGGTCCTGCTGCACACGGCACACCAACAGCAGTTCTGTGAAAGAAACTTTGCGCACGTAACTCCCCCCACCTCTGTCCGGTTGAACTTATGTTTTTTTTTTTTTTTACAAAATCAGTTGCCATCTTCAAAAAGTAAGGATCTATGATGTAGAGCTTTAAGGACTTTATGAACTTCCTGAACCGAGAAAGGTACAAATTTGAAAGGTTGACCAGCGGACATTAGGAGGCCTTGCAAGATTTCACAGCAACAGATCCCACAGAGTCAAAGAGCCAGACGATATAAAATGTTTGTTAAAACGATTCAACATCTACATCCTATCATAGACAGGAACAGCATCCTTTAAAACATAAGTAGGTAGAACCTGAGAGCTTTTTACTCACCAAGAGAGACTGAATAACATTTCAAAATTTCCATCATAGTACCAATTTGTAGTGAAGCCTCTTGCATGTCTTTTTAACCTCATAGCGGAAAAGAATGAAATTCCCATAGTACGAAAACTATAAGGTGAACACAAAAACACTCCTTGGTTTCAAACATTTATATCAAACGTTACATGAATAATTTTTAAATTTTGAAGAAGAGCCTACAAAAGAGAAAAAAATCTTGATGAGTTTCTGCAACTGTAGATACCAAAATTGTAAAATTATTAATTCAAAGTGTTGACACCCCACTGTCAGTTATACTCTCAAGGGTGGCCTGCTCTGGCCACCAGAAGATCCAGTATTAATTTCACTAAACGCTTTTAAATCAAAATTGAGAGCAACTGAGTCCAGCTCCATAATATGCACTTGCTTTTATAGTATGCTTGTAATTTAAATTTTTGCCTTTTGTTTGTGTCTGTGTAAGCGTGTAACTGTGCTTTGTATTTGCTGCTGTTTATCTTGGCCAGGATGTTCTTGGAAAAGATGTTCTTAATCTTAATGGGAGTATTTTAGTTAAATTATATATATATATATATATATATATATATATATATATATATATATATATATATATATATATATATATATATATATATATATATATATATATATATAGTTACTCACATAATATGATCAATCTATCTTTATTAGTTGGCTATGTACCACAGGCTTTTAAGGTGGCAGTAATTAAACCATTACTAGCCACAGAATTTTAACTATTAGAGAAAAAAATACTCATAACCATCCCAAAGACGTATCGTTATCTTTGGCTGCTTTCAGTGATGCCGGTATTTGGTTAGACTCTTTCTCTCCGATTGTTCTGTCTGAGTTATTTTCATTAGTTACTTCATCCAAACCATCAACATGTTTATTAGACCCCATTCCTACCAGGCTGCTCAAGGAAGCCCTACCATTAATTAATGCTTCGATCTTAAATATGATCAATCTATCTTTGTTAGTTGGCTATGTACCACAGGCTTTTAAGGTGGCAGTAATTAAACCATTACTTAAAAAGCCATCACTTGACCCAGCTATCTTAGCTAATTATAGGCCAATCTCCAACCTTCCTTTTCTCTCAAAAATTCTTGAAAGGGTAGTTGTAAAACAGCTAACTGATCATCTGCAGAGGAATGGTCTATTTGAAGAGTTTCAGTCAGGTTTTAGAATTCATCATAGTACAGAAACAGCATTAGTGAAGGTTACAAATGATCTTCTTATGGCCTCAGACAGTGGACTCATCTCTGTGCTTGTCATGTTAGACCTCAGTGCTGCTTTTGATACTGTTGACCATAAAATTTTATTACAGAGATTAGAGCATGTCATAGGTATTAAAGGCACTGCGCTGCAGTGGTTTGAATCATATTTGTCTAATAGATTACAATTTGTTCATGTAAATGGGGAATCTTCTTCACAGACTAAAGTTAATTATGGAGTTCCACAAGGTTCTGTGCTAGGACCAATTTTATTCACTTTATACATGCCTCCCTTAGGCAGTATTATTAGAAAGCATTGCTTAAATTTTCATTGTTACGCAGATGATACCCAGCTTTATCTATCCATGAAGCCAGAGGACACACACCAATTAGTTAAACTGCAGGACTGTCTTGCAGACATAAAGACATGGATGACCTCTAATTTCCTGCTTTTAAATTCAGATAAAACTGAAGTTATTGTACTTGGCCCCACAAATCTTAGAAACATGGTGTCTAACCAGATCCTTACTCTGGATGGCATTACCCTGACCTCTAGTAATACTGTGAGAAATCTTGGAGTCATTTTTGATCAGGATATGTCCTTCAATGCGCATATTAAGCAAATATGTAGGACTGCTTTTTTACATTTGCACAAAATCTCTTGTCTAGGTCTTGTCTCTGAGTGATGCTGAAAAACTAATGCATTTATTTCCTCTAGGCTGGACTATTGTAATTCATTATTATCAGGTTGTCCGAAAAGTTCCCTGAAAAGCCTTCACTTAATTCAAAATGCTGCAGCTAGAGTACTGACGGGGACTAGAAGGAGAGAGCATATCTCACCCATATTGGCCTCTCTTCATTGGCTTCCTGTTAATTCTAGAATAGAATTTAAAATTCTTCTTCTTACTTATAAGGTTTTGAATAATCAGGTCCCATCTTATCTTAGGGACCTCATAGTACCATATCACCCCAATAGAGCGCTTTGCTCTCAGACTGCAGGCTTACTTGTAGTTCCTAGGGTTTGTAAGAGTAGAATGGGAGGCAGAGCCTTCAGCTTTCAGGCTCCTCTCCTGTGGAACCAGCTCCCAATTCAGATCAGGGAGACAGACACCCTCTCTACTTTTAAGATTAGGCTTAAAACTTTCCTTTTTGCTAAAGCTTATAGTTAGGGCTGGATCAGGTGACCCTGAACCATCCCTTAGTTATGCTGCTATAGACTTAGACTGCTGGGGGGTTCCCATGATGCACTGAGTGTTTCTTTCTCTTTTTGCTCTGTATGCACCACTCTGCATTTAATCATTAGTGATTGATCTCTGCTCTCTTCCACAGCATGTCTTTTTCCTGGTTCTCTCCCTCAGCCCCAACCAGTCCCAGCAGAAGACTGCCCCTCCCTGAGCCTGGTTCTGCTGGAGGTTTCTTCCTGTTAAATGGGAGTTTTTCCTTCCCACTGTCACCGGGTTGCTCACAGGGGGTTGTTTTGACTGTTGGGGTTTTTCTGTAATTTTTGTATGGCTTTTGCCTTACAATATAAAGCGCCTTGGGGCAACTGTTTGTTGTGATTTGGCGCTATATAAATAAAATTGATTTGATTTGATTTGAACCTGCAAGGTTCTAAGTGAAAGACAGGCACTTTACCACTACGCTACAAATACAGTTAAACAGTGTGGACATAAAACACCTAAACTCAAGAAAGACAGAAACGTATTTAATAAAAAATAAATAAATAAATATAAAACAAAACGATATGTAAAAGAGGAAGTACATTTATGAGCTATTTTCCGGCCTAACCCCCCGAATATTGGCCGATGTTAAACTACACAAGAGGTAAGTTGGAGCAAACTTTGCCACAAAGAGATCTGTGCTGGACTGATTCTGTCTGCTTGTCTTGATCAGCAATTAAAAAGCCATTAAAATACCATGAGTCATTTTTTTTAATTTATTTATTTATTTGGATCCCCATTAGCATCTGCAGTATAACTGCATCAGCTACTCTTCCTGGGGTCCATTCATGTTTTAATCACAGTTTCAGTACAATAACATAATAGATTTCCATTAAGGCCTGTAAATCACAATGAAAATTCATAATATATTCAGAATAAATTCATTCATAATCAATTCACAATACATCACAATACTTCAACCATTTGCCTCAGATAATACTTTTTAAGTTCCTTTTTAAAACCCAGTCCACTGCTCAATTCCCTTAACTTTAGTGGTAAATGATTCCATTCTCTCGTGGCTTGAAACATCACTGTCCGTTGACTCTGGTTTGTTTTACATTTAGGCAAAATGAAACACAGTCCTTTGGCATGCCTGGTTGGATAAAAATGAGTATCCTTACTAAAAGGCAGTTGTTGGTAAAGGACAGATGGTATCTGAGTTGTAATAATATTTCTTAAAAAGTTTGCTTTTACATATAGCCACCTGTCCCTCACCAAAAGCCAAGAGAGGCGCTTATGCATTGTATCCACACTCGTCCTAAAGCCACATTTTAACACCACATGTGCAGCTTTATTTTGCACAAGCTGTAATTTTTTTACATTATTTACTGAAGTATTTGACCAGACAACTGCACAATAATCCAACTGAGACAACACCAAACTTTGAATGACATATGGAATCACTGGTTTAGTTAAATATCCTGAACATCTTCTTATCACTGCCAAAGTCCGTCCCATTTTAGAGACTACATTATTTATTTGTTTGTCCCAGGACAGTTGGCTGTCAATACAGACTCCAAGGAGTTTCACTTCTTCCACTTGTTTAACAACTGTATTTTTCATTACAAGATTTAGATGTGGTTCAGCTCTTAAGGAATGTTTAGTTCCAATAACAATACTTACTGTTTTTCCTACATTCACAATGAGTTTGTTGTCTTCAATCCAATTTTCAATCTTTTTAATTTCCTGCTCAAGTTTTGTTTTAACTTCCTCAATTGATTTCCCAGCCATATAGACTGTTGTGTCATCTGCAAACACTGAAATGCTTGCTGTATCAAGCACTAATGGTAGATCATTTGTGAAGATAGAATATAAAAGCGGACCAAGACAACTGCCCTGTGGCACACCATGTTTCACAGTTAAAACATTTGAAAAACATCCATTATAATACACTAATTGTTTTCTGTCACATAAATAATCACTAATAAATTGCACAGCAGATTTGGAGAAGCCATAACATTCAAGTTTTTTAGAAGAATTTTGTGATCAATGAGATCATAAGCAGCGGAGAAGTCTAATAATACTGTCCCAATAATGTTACCTTTGTCCATTTCCCATAACCAGTCATCAGTCATTTGGGTCAGTGCAGTCGCTGTTGAATGCTTTTCTCTATAAGCATGCTGATAATTTGTTATTAAATTATTCTCTCTAAAATAAGTGTTAATCTGATCATACATAATTTTTTAATTAATTTACTCAATACCGGAAGTAAACTGATAGGTCTGCTATTTGTTGCAGAAAATGACACTTTTTTTATTTTTTGGCAATGCTATAATTTTTGATATTTTCCAAGCCGACAAAAATTAATTTTCATTAAAATATTGATTAATTATATGGCTTATGGCTGGTGCAATTATTGGGGCTACAGGTTTTAGGAGGCGCCCCCCTAGTTCATCTACTCATCTCATCTCATCTACTCCTTTTTGTGTGGTTTAAAGTCACTAACTGGGACTCTTTTCTTGTTGTAGTCAAGAAACGAGAATCATCCTCAGTTCCATTGGCACAGCTCCAAATGCTGCGCGGCTCTCTGCTGAGACAGAGTCCGCTCGGTATTAATAACTTCAAAACAAATTGCAGCTTTAAATAAAATGATGCCTCTTACAAACGTTGTAATACAGACAGGAAACTACAATTGATTAAAACATTTTTTTTCTCCCAAAATGAGAAGTGCTGTATTTCTTTACAAATTACATCCTGAAGTGAAGCACAGCAGCTGTACGAGCTCAGCTCAGAGATATGGAAAGACATTCATGCCAATAATGTCTGAAAGGAAATGCTTTTGACAAAAACTACAGATTTTGTTTATTTCTATTTATGTCCAGAGATCAAGGATCCACCATGTAGAGTTTATTATGTCCAGAGTTTAAGGATCCAGTGACCAATTTCATATTTATTTACTTTAAGACTCAATAAAATGTTCAATTTCAATTAAATTTCAATTTAATTGGCTTATAAAGTGCCAATATGTACAATTGTACACATATCACAATTGTGATATGTGTACAATTGTGATGTATTTGTTTTATGTACTATATACTAATAAATATACTAAAACAAATACATCACAATTGTACACATATCACAATTGTGATAAACATGAGAAAGACAAGAAATACAGTATAATTTGTCAGCATTAAACAACAAGAAAAACAGGAAATACTAAGGTGATCGCCGGCCACTAGCCCTAAGCTTCACTAAAAGACCCAGAATTTAGGTAAAGTTGAGGCCGCAGCCCACTCCAATTACTAATAAATGAATTAAAAGAGTAAAAAGCGCAGAACTATACAATGTCAGAATGCTAGTCATATGAAAGGGAAAATAAGTGCATCTTAAGTCTGGACTTGAAAGTCTCTCCAGAATCTGACTGTTTTATTGATGCAGGGAGATCATTCCACAGAACAGGGGCACGATAAGAGAAAGCTCTGTGACCCGCAGACTTCTTATTCACCTTAGGGACACAAAGTAGTCCTGCACCCTGAGAACACAGAGCCCGGGCCGGTACGTAGGGTTTAATTAGGTCACCTAGGTAGGGAGGTGCCAGTCCATGAACAATTTTATAGACTAGTAGCAGAAACTTAAAATCTGATCTCACTGGGACAGGAAGCCATTGAAGAGACGCCAAAATGGGTGTAATGTGGTCAAACTTTCTGCTTTGTGTCAAAAGCCTGGCTGCAGCATTTTGAACCAACTGGAGACCCCTAATGCTGAACTGCAGTAAACCAGAAAATAGAACATTGCAGTAGTCCAATCTAGAAGAGACAAACACATGAATCAGGGTCTCAGCATCAGCAATAGACAGGATGGGACGAATCTTTGCTATATTTCACAGTTGGAAGAAAGCGGTCCTCGTAATATTTCTAATGTGGAGGTCAAAGGACAATGAAGGATCAAAAATTACCCCAAGGTTCCTCACTTTGTCAGTGTGATGTATGACACATGAGCCTAGGCTAAGTGTTAGCTTGTCAAATTGATGCCGATGTCTCCCTGGACCAAGAACCATCATTTTAGTTTATCAGAGTTTAAAAGTAGGAAGTTGCTGGACATCCAGATTCTCACTGATGCAAGGCAATCTTCTAAGAATTTTATGTGGATGAGATTACCAGCAGTTATCGGCTTGTATAACTGAGTATCATCAGCATAGCAGTGAAAGACCAAAACACCACAATATGTGCCCAAGGGGTGCTTCTCAAAGTAATCCAAGAAATCTTGTGCTGTGAAAGGAGAGTGACTCACAGGTGGTTGTCCATGAATAAGTGTTGCCACCGTGTCGAACAAGAACTTTGAGTTATGCTTGTTTTTGTTGATCAAATCAGAGTAATAGGTCCGCTTTAGTGTCACACCATGCAGGGTGGAATACTCCTAATTTTGAACTACGCCATTTTCGTTCTAGACCTTAAGCCTTATGCTTGAGGCCACGTAAGTAATCATTGAACCAAGGTGACTGTGCGTTGGCAGGGGTGTGGTTTCAATATAGGTGCAGCAATCATGTCGAGTGTAGTTTTGAGTGCTGAGTTTAAGCTGTCCAGAAGACTGTCTACTGAATGATGATTTTCCAAATTTGATGCTAAGATATCAAGAAGTCTAGCTCCAAGTTTAATTGTAGTTGAAGAGTTGATGTGTCACCGCAATGATAAATCAGGTTGTTGTTCCACTAAACATGGCAATGAGAATGTAAACTTTATAAGTGAGTGATCAGAGACCACTGATGCAAGAGGGATGATGTCAGTATTTGTGACATTGATACTGTGAATAAGGACCAAATCCAGGGTATTTCCATGAATGTGTGTCGAACCCTGAATGAATTGCTGGAATTCTAATACATCCATAATGTCCATAAATAATTTGCAAAGTGGGCCAGAAGGCTTATTTATATGAACGATATATCATATGTTAAAGTCACCAATAATCAAAATGTTATCTGCACTAGTCGACAAGTTGAACGCATCAAATTAATCTAAGAATTCAGAGTATGGGCCAGGGCGCCTACAGAAGAATTACTTTGTCATTGTGTGTGTGTGTGTGTGTGTGTGTGTGTGTGTGTGTGTATATACGAGGTCTGTCCAAAAAGTATCAGACCTTTTTATTTTTTTTCAAAAACCTTATGGATTTGAATCACGTGTGCTTGCATGAGCCAACCTTGAACCTTCGTGTGCATGCGTGAGTTTTTTCACGCCTGTCGGTTGCGTCATTCGCCTGTGAGTAGGCTTTGAGTGAGCACTGGTCCTCCCCCCTCGTTGGATTTTCATTTCGAGGAAAATGTCTGAACGATTGGAGCAGCGCTGAATCAAATTTTTCCAGAAACTGTGAGATACAGCCAGGTGGAAACCATTCGGAAGATTCAGATGGCTTTCGGTGACGATCCTATGGGCATCACACAGATTAAGGAGTGTTACAACCGTTTAAAGACGGCGCACAATGGCGGAGCGTGCGCCACGCTCCGAGCGGCCATCGACAGGCTGAAACGACCAGATCATTTCCAAAGTGAATGCTGTGTTGATCTGGGACGTCGTCTGACTACCAGAGAAATTGCAGAAGAGGTGGACATCAGCACTTTTTCGGCACATTCCACTGTTACAGGAGATTTTGTAATGAAAGACGTGCGGACGTTGGAAGTCTCACAGGACATGTTGTGACATGTCCAGCTCTTACACAATTCCTCGGATACTCACTCAACTGAAAAGCCACCGAAAGCCGTTTGAATCTTCCGAATGGTTTCCACCTAGTCTCTGGGCCCCTCCCCAATCAGACCGGGAGTGACATGTTTAGCCGCATGTTCTCCTTGAATTGCTGGCTGTCTGAGTGGTGTCCAAAAAATGAGGTGGGCTTCATAGATAATTGGCAAAGCTTCTGGGGAAAACCTGGTCTTGTTAGGAGAGACGGCATCCATCCCACTTTGGATGGAGCAGCTCTCATTTCTAGAAATCTGGCTAATTTTCTTAAATCCTCCAAACCGTGACTATCCAGGGTTGGGACCAGGAAGCAGAGTTGTAGTCTTACACACCTCTCTGCAGCTTCTCTCCCCCTGCCATCCCCTCATTACCCCATCCCCGTAGAGACGGTGCCTGCTCCCAGACTACCAATAACCAGCAAAAATCTATTTAAGCATAAAAATTCAAAAAGAAAAAATAATATAGCACCTTCTACTGCACCACAGACTAAAACAGTTAAATGTGGTCTATTAAACATTAGGTCTCTCTCTTCTAAGTCCCTGTTGGTAAATGATATAATAATTGATCAACATATTGATTTATTCTGCCTAACAGAAACCTGGTTACAGCAGGATGAATATGTTAGTTTAAATGAGTCAACACCCCCGAGTCACACTAACTGTCAGAATGCTCGTAGCACGGGCCGGGGCGGTGGATTAGCAGCAATCTTCCATTCCAGCTTATTAATTAATCAAAAACCCAGACAGAGCTTTAATTCATTTGAAAGCTTGTCTCTTAGTCTTGTCCATCCAAATTGGAAGTCCCAAAAACCAGTTTTATTTGTTATTATCTATCGTCCACCTGGTCGTTACTGTGAGTTTCTCTGTGAATTTTCAGACCTTTTGTCTGACTTAGTGCTTAGCTCAGATAAGATAATTATAGTGGGCGATTTTAACATCCACACAGATGCTGAGAATGACAGCCTCAACACTGCATTTAATCTATTATTAGACTCTATTGGCTTTGCTCAAAAAGTAAATGAGTCCACCCACCACTTTAATCATATCTTAGATCTTGTTCTGACTTATGGTATGGAAATAGAAGACTTAACAGTATTCCCTGAAAACTCCCTTCTGTCTGATCATTTTTTAATAACATTTACATTTACTCTGATGGACTACCCAGCAGTAGGGAATAAGTTTCATTACACTAGAAGTCTTTCAGAAAGCGCTGTAACTAGGTTTAAGGATATGATTCCTTCTTTATGTTCTCTAATGCCATATAACAACACAGTGCAGAGTAGCTACCTAAACTCTGTAAGGGAGATAGAGTATCTCGTCAATAGTTTTACATCCTCATTGAAGACAACTTTGGATGCTGTAGCTCCTCTGAAAAAGAGAGCTTTAAATCAGAAGTGTCTGACTCCATGGTATAACTCTCAAACTCGTAGCTTAAAGCAGATAACCCGTAAGTTGGAGAGGAAATGGCGTCTCACTAATTTAGAAGATCTTCACTTAGCCTGGAAAAAGAGTCTGTTGCTCTATAAAAAAGCCCTCCGTAAAGCTAGGACATCTTTCTACTCATCACTAATTGAAGAAAATAAGAACAACCCCAGGTTTCTTTTCAGCACTGTAGCCAGGCTGACAAAGAGTCAGAGCTCTATTGAGCTGAGTATTCCATTATCTTTAACTAGTAATGAGTTCATGACTTTCTTTGCTAACAAAATTTTAACTATTAGAGAAAAAATTACTCATAACCATCCCAAAGACGTATCGTTATCTTTGGCTGCTTTCAGTGATGCCGGTATTTGGTTAGACTCTTTCTCTCCGATTGTTCTGTCTGAGTTATTTTCATTAGTTACTTCATCCAAACCATCAACATGTTTATTAGACCCCATTCCTACCAGGCTGCTCAAGGAAGCCCTACCATTATTTAATGCTTCGATCTTAAATATGATCAATCTATCTTTGTTAGTTGGCTATGTACCACAGGCTTTTAAGGTGGCAGTAATTAAACCATTACTTAAAAAGCCATCACTTGACCCAGCTATCTTAGCTAATTATAGGCCAATCTCCAACCTTCCTTTTCTCTCAAAAATTCTTGAAAGGGTAGTTGTAAAACAGCTAACTGATCATCTGCAGAGGAATGGTCTATTTGAAGAGTTTCAGTCAGGTTTTAGAATTCATCATAGTACAGAAACAGCATTAGTGAAGGTTACAAATGATCTTCTTATGGCCTCGGACAGTGGACTCATCTCTGTGCTTGTTCTGTTAGACCTCAGTGCTGCTTTTGATACTGTTGACCATAAAATTTTATTACAGAGATTAGAGCATGCCATAGGTATTAAAGGCACTGCGCTGCGGTGGTTTGAATCATATTTGTCTAATAGATTACAATTTGTTCATGTAAATGGGGAATCTTCTTCACAGAAAAAAGTTAATTATGGAGTTCCACAAGGTTCTGTGCTAGGACCAATTTTATTCACTTTATATATGCTTCCCTTAGGCAGTATTATTAGACGGTATTGCTTAAATTTTCATTGTTACGCAGATGATACCCAGCTTTATCTATCCATGAAGCCAGAGGACACACACCAATTAGCTAAACTGCAGGATTGTCTTACAGACATAAAGACATGGATGACCTCTAATTTCCTGCTTTTAAACTCAGATAAAACTCAAGTTATTGTTCTTGGCCCCACAAATCTTAGAAACATGGTGTCTAAC
Source organism: Thalassophryne amazonica (assembly GCF_902500255.1). Lineage (NCBI taxonomy): Eukaryota > Metazoa > Chordata > Actinopteri > Batrachoidiformes > Batrachoididae > Thalassophryne > Thalassophryne amazonica. The sequence continues at coordinate 73,049,697 of NC_047120.1, forward strand.
CAGATCCTTACTCTGGATGGCATTACCCTGACCTCTAGTAATACTGTGAGAAATCTTGGAGTCATTTTTGATCAGGATATGTCATTCAAAGCGCATATTAAACAAATATGTAGGACTGCTTTTTTGCATTTACGCAATATCTCTAAAATCAGAAAGGTCTTGTCTCAGAGTGATGCTGAAAAACTAATTCATGCATTTATTTCCTCTAGGCTGGACTATTGTAATTCATTATTATCAGGTTGTCCTAAAAGTTCCCTAAAAAGCCTTCAGTTAATTCAAAATGCTGCAGCTAGAGTGCTGACGGGGACTAGAAGGAGAGAGCATATCTCACCCATATTGGCCTCTCTTCATTGGCTTCCTGTTAATTCTAGAATAGAATTTAAAATTCTTCTTCTTACTTATAAGGTTTTGAATAATCAGGTCCCATCTTATCTTAGGGACCTCGTAGTACCATATCACCCCAATAGAGCGCTTCGCTCTCAGACTGCAGGCTTACTTGTAGTTCCTAGGGTTTGTAAGAGTAGAATGGGAGGCAGAGCCTTCAGCTTTCAGGCTCCTCTCCTGTGGAACCAGCTCCCAATTCAGATCAGGGAGACAGACACCCTCTCTACTTTTAAGATTAGGCTTAAAACTTTCCTTTTTGCTAAAGCTTATAGTTAGGGCTGGATCAGGTGACCCTGAACCATCCCTTAGTTATGCTGCTATAGACGTAGACTGCTGGTGGGTTCCCATGATGCACTGTTTCTTTCTCTTTTTGCTCTGTATGCACCACTCTGCATTTAATCATTAGTGATCGATCTCTGCTCCCCTCCACAGCATGTCTTTTTCCTGGTTCTCTCCCTCAGCCCCAACCAGTCCCAGCAGAAGACTGCCCCTCCCTGAGCCTGGTTCTGCTGGAGGTTTCTTCCTGTTAAAAGGGAGTTTTTCCTTCCCACTGTAGCCAAGTGCTTGCTCACAGGGGGTCGTTTTGACCGTTGGGGTTTTACATCATTATTGTATGGCCTTGCCTTACAATATAAAGCGCCTTGGGGCAACTGTTTGTTGTGATTTGGCGCTATATAAAAAAAAAATTGATTGATTGATATATATATACACACAGTGAGGAAAATAAGTATTTGAACACCCTGCAGTTTTGCAAGTTCTCCCACTTATAAATCATGGAGGGGTCTGAAATTTTCATCTTAGGTGCATGTCCACTGTGAGAGACATAGTCTAAAAAAAAAACAAAAAAAAACGGAAATCACAATGTATGATTTTTTTAATAATTTATTTGTATGTTACTGCTGCAAATAAGTATTTGAACACCTACCAACCGGTAAGAATTCTGGCTCACACAGACCTGTTAATGTTTCTTTAAGAAGCCCTCTTATTCTGCACTCTTTACCTGTATTAATTGCACCTGTTTGAACTTGTTACCTGTATAAAAGACACCTGTTCACACACTCAATCAATCACACTCCAACCTGTCCACCATAGCCAAGACCAAAGAGCTGTCTAAGGACACTTGGGACAAAACTGTAGACCTGCACAAGGCTGGGATGGACTACAGGACAACAGGCAAACAGCTTGGTAGAAGACAACAACTGTTATGATTATTTATTAGAAAGTGGAAGAAACACAAGATGACTGTCAGTCTCCCTCGGTCTGGGATTCCATGCAAGATCTCACTTTGTGGGATAAGGATGATTCTGAGAAAGCTCAGAACTACACAGGAGGACCTGGTCAATGACCTGAAGAGAGCTGGGACCACAGTCACAAAGATTACATTAGTAACACATGATGCTGTCATGGTTTAAAATCCTGCAGGGCAGCAAGGTCCCCCTGCTCAAGCCAGCACATGTCCAGGCCCGTTTGAAGCTCACCAGTGACCATCTGGATGATCCAGAGGAGGCATGGGAGAAGGTCATGTGGTCAGATGAGACCACAATAGAGCTTTTTGGAATCAACTCCACTTACCATGTTTAGAGGATGAGAACAACCCCAAGAAAACCATCCCAACCATGAAGCATGGGGGTGGAAACATCATACTCTGGGGGTGCTCTTCTGCAAAGGGGACAGGACGACTGCACAGTATTGAAGGGAGGATGGATGGGGTCATGTATTGTGAGATTTTGGCAAACAACCTCCTTCCCTCAGTAAGAGCATTGAAGATGGGTCGTGGCTGGGTCTTCAGCATGACAATGACCCCAAACACACAGCCAGGGCAACTAAGGAGGGGCTCCGTAAGAAGCATTTCAAGGTCCTGGAGTGGCCTGGCCAGTCTCCAGACCTGAACGCAATAGAAAATCTTTGTAGGGAGCTGAAACTCCAACCTGAAAGATCTAGAGAAGATCTGTATGGAGGAGTGGACCAAAATCCCTGCTGCAGTGTGCAAACCAAACCAATCAATCAATCAATTTCAATCAATTTTTTTATATAGCGCCAAATCACAACAAACAGTTGCCCCAAGGCGCTTTATATTGTAAGGCAAGGCCATACAATAATTATGTAAAACCCCAACGGTCAAAACGACCCCCTGTGAGCAAGCACTTGGCTACAGTGGGAAGGAAAAACTCCCTTTTAACAGGAAGAAACCTCCAGCAGAACCAGGCTCAGGGAGGGGCAGTCTTCTGCTGGGACTGGTTGGGGCTGAGGGAGAGAACCAGGAAAAAGACATGCTGTGGAGGGGAGCAGAGATCGATCACTAATGATTAAATGCAGAGTGGTGCATACAGAGCAAAAAGAGAAAGAAACAGTGCATCATGGGAACCCACCAGCAGTCTACGTCTATAGCAGCATAACTAAGGGATGGTTCAGGGTCACCTGATCCAGCCCTAACTATAAGCTTTAGCAAAAAGGAAAGTTTTAAGCCTAATCTTAAAAGTAGAGAGGGTGTCTGTCTCCCTGATCTGAATTGGGAGCTGGTTCCACAGGAGAGGAGCCTGAAAGCTGAAGGCTCTGCCTCCCATTCTTCTCTTACAAACCCTAGGAACTACAAGTAAGCCTGCAGTCTGAGAGCGAAGCGCTCTATTGGGGTGATATGGTACTACGAGGTCCCTAAGATAAGATGGGACCTGATTATTCAAAACCTTATAAGTAAGAAGAAGAATTTTAAATTCTATTCTAGAATTAACAGGAAGCCAATGAAGAGAGGCCAATATGGGTGAGATATGCTCTCTCCTTCTAGTCCCCGTCAGTACTCTAGCTGCAGCATTTTGAATTAACTGAAGGCTTTTTAGGGAACTTTTAGGACAACCTGATAATAATGAATTACAATAGTCCAGCCTAGAGGAAATAAATGCATGAATTAGTTTTTCAGCATCACTCTGAGACAAGACCTTTCTAATTTTAGAGATATTGCGCAAATGCAAAAAAGCAGTCTTACATATTTGTTTAATATGCGCTTTGAATGACATATCCTGATCAAAAATGACTCCAAGATTTCTCACAGTATTACTAGAGGTCAGGGTAATGCCATCCAGAGTAAGGATCTGGTTAGACACCATGTTTCTAAGATTTGTGGGGCCAAGTACAATAACTTCAGTTTTATCTGAGTTTAAAAGCAGGAAATTAGAGGTCATCCATGTCTTTATGTCTGTAAGACAATCCTGCAGTTTAGCTAATTGGTGTGTGTCCTCTGGCTTCATGGATAGATAAAGCTGGGTATCATCTGCGTAACAGTGAAAATTTAAGCAATACCGTCTAATAATACAGCCTAAGGGAAGCATGTATAAAGTGAATAAAATTGGTCCTAGCACAGAACCTTGTGGAACTCCATAATTAACTTTAGTCTGTGAAGAAGATTCCCCATTTACATGAACAAATTGTAATCTATTAGATAAATATGATTCAAACCACCGCAGCGCAGTGCCTTTAATACCTATGACATGCTCTAATCTCTGTAATAAAATTTTATGGTCAACAGTATCAAAAGCAGCACTGAGGTCTAACAGAACAAGCACAGAGATGAGTCCACTGTCCGAGGCCATAAGAAGATCATTTGTAACCTTCACTAATGCTGTTTCTGTACTATGATGAATTCTAAAACCTGACTGAAACTCTTCAAATAGACCATTCCTCTGCAGATGATCAGTTAGCTGTTTTACAACTACCCTTTCAAGAATTTTTGAGAAACCAAACCAAACCAGTGTGCAAACCTCTTAAATCATCTTTCTTTCCCATCCTGATATTTAGTTTGAACTTCAGGAGATCCTCTTGACTCCGTACGTCTCATTCAGGTTTTATTCAGTAACTGGATGTTTGCTGTGAAACAGGGGTACCTAATGAAGTGGACAGTGTGTGTGCACTTCGTATTGTGTGTCACAGAGAGACAGCACCGTGCACTCATGGGGCGGTGTGTTGTCTTCATTTAATTACAGACTGAGTGATAGTTCCATTCTACATTATCTCATGTACTGAGAAATGAGACATGGTGGATTTAGACGAGGCTTGAGCAAACCAAACAATATACACACATGCAAGAACATGCACAGGAAACACACGTCATGCCATCTGTTTCACACATGCACACACACACAAAACATAATCTTGGTTTTGGTACAAATGGTGATGAACAGGGATTCTGTACACACTAAACTTTCGTCGCCTGGATGCGGCTGCTCGTGCTCCGAGCTAATTGGCTGCTTCTTTCATCAATTTTCTATTTTAGGCATTCATCAGGCATGCAGAGCAGCTGAAAAAGCGTCATTATCTTAATAACAAAGACGAGCACGAAGGCCAAGCAGTGTAAGGGTCACAGCTACGTGTCCTGATAACGACCATTATCCACTTCTTAATCTGACACACAGTTGCTGTTGTGTGTGGGCCGCCAGAAGAGGAGGTACTGCTGGCCCACCACCAGAGGACGCCCTGCCTGAAGTGCGGGCTTCAGGCACGAGAGGGCGCTGCCGCCATGGACACAGCCGGGGGTGACAGCCGTCGCTCATTACCTCTTGACAGCTGTCACCCATCTACTCAACATCATCTCACTCCATAAAGACCAGACGTCATCTCCATCTCGTTGCCGAGATATCATACTTCATTGGAGGTAATATCCTCAGCCGTTTTGTAATTGCAATATTTGTATATTGTGAGTGTTTGCAGGAGTACCAGTTCCTCCGTCAGTGGAAGCTGTGAGAGCGCTGAAGGCACTCTTTTCCCCTGAGGAATCTACAGTACTCTGCAAGTTATTGAGTGAGAGGTGGAGGTGGCATTCCCACCGTTGTTGTTACTGGGTGTACACACACCCACACTTGACTGTCTTTGTTCTTCGCCAGCAGTACCAGATCCGACAGTCGGGGACGGTGATCACCTGGGAATTCGGGACTTGGCGGCTCCAGTATTCACCATGTTCTGGGGCGCCGGAAATCGTGTGGTTCCGGCTCTTCTTGGGACAGACGTCTTCTATCCTCGAGCCTGCCCACACGTCACCTCTGTGTATTGACTGTTATGATATTCTGAGATTGTCTGTATGTTCGTTGTGCACATTCACAACATTAAATTGTTATAATTTGGCTCATCTATTGACCGTTCATTTGCGCCCCCTGTTGTGGGTCCGTGTCACTACACTTTCCCAACAGTTGCTGCAGTAACATTTTACTGTTAAATCATTATGACACGGACGAGGAGTCAGAGTGTCTAAATCTTATGTTTCATGGTTTGGTCAACCAAAACATGTATTATTCAAGATTCCTTTGTGTGTGAGTGAGTGAGTGTGTGAGTGAGTGAGTGAGATGATGCCTCATTGAATGGTATGTTCCATATTTCAACCCATGCAAATATTCTTACCACTGCATTCATAAACATTTATTCATTATTTGTATTATATTATACTGGTCTGCTTTAGGTTTCTTCCTGTAATAATAATAATAATAATAAAACATCTGAGGGAGTTTCCCTTGAACTGGTAAGCACACTGGTGATTGCTTCATGGGTTGGGTAAGGTTAGACCTCACTCGGGTGAAGCACCTTGGAGTGACTTGTGTTATATAACGGCTAAATCAATCCTTGTCATTTGAATGGTGGTTTGCATGTCATGTGACATGGATTATTTGTACCATATGCCAATGTATTCTGCTGACTGTGCATTTTTGGTTCTATAGGTTTTGTGCTATTCCACTCCACCATGCACTCACACTAGCGGCAACAGCACTTAGCTTAAAAACAAACAGCAGCCTGACACAGTGTCCACACTTGCTGGGTAACAGATTGGAAGGCGTGATGCATCGAGGGGGCTTGAGAGCCAGTCGGTGGTGGGGGAGCTGAAAAAGCAGTGTTTCCTGGAGGCAGAGCCGCACAGGGCGGGGTGGCCCCGCTGCAGCAAAGGACTTGTGGGAGGCCACTGGGGCACAGCTGGCTAGTTCAGGTGCCACCTGGGTGATTTATTTGTGGAACCCAGTGCATCCACAAAGTATTCACAGCACTTCACTTAGTCTACATTTTCTTATGTTACAGCCGCATTCCAAAATGGAGTGAATTCATTTTTTCACTCCAATTTTTACACCCCATAATGACAACATTTTTAATATATGCATTTAATTTTGCAAATTTATTAAAAATAAAAAACTGAGAAATCACATGTCCATAAGTATTCACAGCCTTTGCTCAGTACTTTGTTGATGCTCCTTTGGCAGCAATTACAGCGTCAAATCTTCTTGAATATGATGCCACCAGCTTGGTGCACCTATCTTTGGACAGTTTGGTCCATTCCTCTTTGCAGCACCTCTCAAGCTCCATCAGGTTGGATGGGGAGCGTCGGTGCACAGACATTTTCAGATCTCTCCAGAGATGTTCAGTCAGATTCAGGTCTGGGCTCTGGCTGGACCACTAAAGGACATTCACAGAGTTGTCCTGAAGACACTCCTTTGATATCTTGGCTGTGTGTTTAGGGTCATTGTCCTGCTGAAAGATGAACCGTTGCCCCAGTCTGAGGTCAAGAGCACTCTGGAGCAGGTTTTCATCCAGGATGTCTCTGTACATTACTGCATTCATCTTCCCTCAATCCTAACTAGTCTCCCAGTTCCTGCTGCTGAAAAACATCCCCACAGCATGATGCTGCCACCACCATGCTTCACTGTAGGGATGGTGCCTGGTTTCCTCCAAACATGATGCCAAAGAGTTCAGTCTTTGTCTCATCAGACCAGAGAATTTTGTTTCTCCTGGTCTGAGAGTCCTTCAGGTGCCTTTTTTCAGGTGAGCTGCCATGTGCCTTTTACTAAGGAGTGGCTTCTGTCTGGCCACTCTACCAGGCCTGATTGGTGGATTACTGCAGAGATGGTTGTCCTTCTGGAAGGTTCTCCTCTCTCCACAGGGGAATGCTGGAGCTCTGACAGAGTGACCATCAGGTTCTTGGTCACCTCCCTGACTAAGGTCCTTCTCCCCTGATTGCTCAGTTTAAAGGGGCTTCCAGCTCTAGGAAGAGTCCTGGTGGATCTGAACTTTTTCCATTTACAGATGATGGAGGCCACTGTGCTCATTGGACCTTCAAAGCAGTAGAAATGTCTCTGTACCCTTCCCCAGATTTGTGCCTCCAGACAATTTCTTTGACTTCATGCTTGGTTTGTGCTCTGACTGTCATCTGTGGGACCTTATATGTAGACAGGTGTGTGTCTTTCCAAATCATGTCCAATCAACTGTATTTACCCCAAGTGGACTCCAATTAAGCTGTAGAAACATCTCAAGGATGATCAGTGGAAACAGGAGACACCTGACCTAAATTTTGAGCTTCATGGCATAAGAATAAGAATGTGAATACTTATTTACATGTGATTTAATATTTTTTTTAATAAATTTGCAAAAATCTCAAAAAACTTTTTTCATATTGTCATTATGAGGTATTGTGTGTAGAATTTTGAGGAAAAAATGAATTTCATCCATTTTGGAATAAGGCTGCAACATAAAATGTGGGAAAAGTGAAGCACTGTGAATACATTCTGGATAAATGATAAATGGACTGCATTTATACATGTCAGGGTTTGCCAGCTCTTATTTCTTGGTTTTGTGTTTTTCAGCTACATTCTGTTTTGTGTATTCTCTTGTTGGGGTTTCTGTTTGGGTCTGTCTGTCACTCTTTCTCGTCTGTCTCTGCTGGCTCTTGGTGGTGGGTGTTTCCCTCTCTCTGGCCACACCCTCCTTCTGGTGCGTTCCACGTACACCTGTTCTCAATCTGCACCTCATCACCTGGGTGTATTTAAGCTCCTCTTTGTGCCTCACTTTCTCGCCAGATTGTAGCGCCTTGTGCCTCTTTCCAGCTCTGTATCTTGTATTTTCTTGCCTTGCTTCGTTTGCCTCATCATGTTTTTGACTACCTGCCTGTGTACCTCGACCACGCCTAAGCCTGATGTTTTTGTTACTGTTGCTCTTTTTGGACTGCCTTTCTGTGTACTGACTCCAGCCTGTTCACTGAGTAAATGCCTTAACTCCACTGAGCTGTGTATCTGCGTCCTGCATTTGTGTCCAGCCTGTCAAACCTGATAATATAGCGCTTTTCCATCTGCATCAGATGCTCAAAGTGCTTTACAATAATGCCTCACATTCACCCCGATGTCAGGCTGCTGCCATGCAAGGCACCCACTACACACCGTGAGCAACTAGGGGATTAAGGGCCTTGCCCAAGGGCCCTTCGTGATTTTCCAGTCAGGCTGGGATTGCCTCCCCTTTCTGGATGCACTGTACATCTGAGATGCAAGCTTAGATTTGATGTTTTGGTGAAAGAAAACCCTCCTCTGTACCACTTCATCATGAAGCTGTATAACTGGAAATACAAAATCCAACGCAATTTCTCCAATCACAGCCACAGAAGTCTGTAACTTCTGGGTTGTCTGGGTGTCTTGGTGGCTTTCCTCACTCTTCTCCTTCAGTTTTTGAGAACTGTCTACTCCACACAGATTTACCATAGAGTGTCATACTGTTTGTATTTGTACATAACTGATGTCAATAAAGTCCAAGACATGTTCAGTGACTTGGAAATGTTCATGTATCCATCCCCTGACTCATCTGAAGAAAACTGGCAATAAAACTGATTATTTACAGGTATTATACCAAAGGGACCCATTTCTTATGCAAACCATCATCTTGGCTTTCATATTTTTTAATTAATTTATATCAAGATGTAGAGATTTACTCTGAATTTGAGTTTACAGAAGATCATTTTAAGATTTTATTGTCAAGTCTGTCCCTGTCTGGTCCATGCAGTTATTTTGTTCATTCTTTTGTTTTCCATGGCCCTTGTACTGTTTTGGTGTATTGGTTTCTGTCTGTTGTATTTTTTATGATTGGGCAGGTCTCTTCCTCATGTTTGGTCACTGTTTGTCGTTTTCGCTGTTCAGATATCGAGCCATTTGGGAATGTTTATCTTCGCAGTAGGTCGTTATATTGGTTTTCTCGTACTATAGGCTCTGTTTTTGCTTGTTTTTTTCCCTCATTGTCTTTCGTCTGTTCGTCCTCCCCTCTTTTGCCCTATTGGTTTATCGGGTTTTATTAATTGGTTATTTGTCCCATCGGCTTCCCCATGTGGCGTGTCTCCTCCTGAATCGGGTTTCCCCCACTTTTGGCCCTGCATGTGAATTGGCTTCCCCCAGCTATTTCCACCATCTCAGTACAGCTATTTCGGGTAATGTGTCTGACCCTGGTCCTTCTTCGACCCCTGTCACTGTATTCAGTCGTCCCCCTGACTCCTCCATGTACATTCCCAGACCGACCCCCCGACTCACCGGTGGACCTTTTACGGCCCTTGTGGCAGACCCCCTGACTCTTTGTAGCCCAACGTAGTCCTCCAGACCGACCGTGTTACTCACCTGTAGATGTTGATGGACACCATAGCTGTCCCCCAGACCCTCCCATGCACCTTGACAGACCCCACTGTCATCCTCCAGACCCAGCTGTTGCTTATGACAGTCCTCGCAGAACCCTGTCTGGGGTTTTGACCGATTTGTGTTTGCTGCACTGCTGCCGCACGACTTTCATTCCTCCTCCGCTTTGGACTCAGGTCGGGCTGCTCAGTTGCCCTCTTGATGTGTGTTCTGTCCCCTGCTAGTTTTTCAGCCATTCCCTGTTGTGCTCTAGTGTTGTGGAGGTCTTGTGGTTCTCGGTCAGTCGTCCTATTTTCACCTTTCAGTTTATTTCTGTGTGCTTAGTGTTCACTCTACTGCACTCTTTTGCACCTGCTCACCTCATCTTTATTTCCTCCCTCCACACCTCCATTTCTGTCTGCTTTGCTTTTTGCCTGACTGCACCCTCTTCATCTCATCTTTGTCTCTTTGTTCCCCACACCTGTGCCTTGTTTGCTGTGATTGTCATCTCTGTTATTTAAGCCTTGTGTGTTTGGTTCTTCTTGCTAGTTTGTTGTTTCTGTAAACCTCGTCCAAGCCTCTTGTCATAGGCCTGATTGCCTTGCTGATTTTTTGACTTTGCTTTGTATTTTTGGATCACGGTTTTGCCTCAGCCTTTGAACTCTGTGTTACTGTGTTTTTGACCTCAGCCAGTTTTTGACCATGCCTCAGCCTTACCCTTGCCTGATACCTCTGCCACGCTGACTGCTACTCTGTGTACCGAACAACTGCCTGCTTTTGAGATAAAGCCTTTTTTTGTTCAATCCTTCGCTCCTGTGTGTGAGTCTGCCTTTGTGTCCCCACCCTCTCTGAGCCACGTTACCTTACAGCATGACATTTATATATTTTTGTAGTGTTTGAAATGGCATAAAAAAATGTGTTAAATACCAAGTGTTCCAATACTTTTGGAGGGCACTGTTGATAAACTGTATTGATACTCCCATCGTGTGTGATAAACTGTTAACAGCACATGGAACAGTTGCTGCTTTCTTAGATAGTAGTGTTTCTTAAAGTTTTTCACTTCAAGGACCTCTTAACCAAAATAAATAACTAAATGAATTAACTCTTTTGGACCATCTAACTCCCAACTCAGCCACATGGGGTGTACAGCCAGTACATTCTGAGTGCCGGTCCCAAGCCCGGATAAATGACAAGGGTTGCATCAGGAAGGGCATCCGGCATAAAACAAGCCAACCCAACTATGTAGACTAAAAATCGAATTCCCATACCGGATAGGCCGCGGCCCGGGTTAACAACGTCCGCCACCGGTGCTGTTGCCCAACAGGGTGCCAGTGGAAATTGGGCTACTGCTGGGTGAAGATAGCGAAGAAGAGGAGGAGAATGTTTCCACAAACAGCGGGAGAAGAAGAAAACTAGAAGGGTGGAAATGAGAGTGGGGACTTTGAGTGTTGGTAGTATGACTGGTAGTTGGCTGATATGATGGAGAGGAGAAAGGTAGACATATTGTGTGTGCAAGAGACCAAATGGAAGGGAAGTAAGAGCAGGAGCATCGGCGGTGGGTACAAGTTGTTGTACCATGGTGAGGACAGGAAGAGAAATGGTGTTGGGGTCATTTTAAAGGAAGAGTATGTTAAAAGTGTGTTGGAGGTTAAGCGAGTGTCTGACAGGGTGATGAGTGTGAAATTGGAAATTGAAGGGGTGATGATGAATATCATCAGTGCATATGCCCCACAGGTAGGTTGTGAGATGAAGGAGAAAGAAGATTTCTGGAGTGTGTTAGATGAGGTGGTGGAGAATGAACCCAAGCATGAAAGAGTGGTGATAGGAGCAGACTTCAATGGCCATGTTGGTGAAGGGAACAGAGGTGATGAGGAAGTAATGGGTAGATATGGTATCAAGGATAGGAATGGGGAAGGACAGATGGTAGTTGATTTTGCAAAAAGGATGGAAATGGCTGTGGTGAATACCTACTTTAAGAAAAGGGAGGAGCACAGGGTGACATATAAGAGTGGAGGAAGGTGCACACAGGTGGACTACATTCTTTATAGGAGATGCAAGCTAAAAGAAATCACAGACTGTAAGGTGGTAGCAGGAGAGAGTGTCACTAGACAGCATAGGATGGTTGTTTGTAGGATGACTTTAGAGGTAAAGAAAAAGAAGAGAGTGAGAGCTCAACAAAGGATCAGATGGTGGAAGCTGAAGGAGGAAGATTGTTGTATGAACTTTAGTGAGCAGGTGAGAGAAGCACTGGTTGGAGGGGAAGCAATTTTGGACAACTGGAAAAGTACTGCAGATGTGGTGAGGGAGACAGCTAGGGCAGTACTGGGTATGACATCTGGACAGTGGAAGGAAGACGAGGAGACTTGGTGGTGGAATGAAGAGGTCCAGGAAAGCATAAGGAGAAAGAGGTTGGTGAAAAAGTTTTGGTATAGTTGGAGAGATGAAGAAAGTAGACAGGAGTACAAGTAGATGTGGCGTAAGGCGAAAAGAAAAGTGGCAAAAGCAAAGGAAAAGGCATATTGCGAGCTGTACAAGAAGATGAATAGTAAGGAAGGAGAAAAGGACTTGTACCGATTGGCCAGACAAAGGGACAGAGCTGGAAAGGATGTGCAGTAGGTTAGAGTGGTAAAAGATGCACATGGTAATGTGAGGAGTGTGTGCTGAGAAGGTGGAGGGAATATTTTGAAGAGCTGATGAATAAAAAAATGAGTGACAGAAAAGGCTGGATGGAAGTAAATAAATCAGGAAGTACAAGAGATTAGTAAGGAAGAAGTGAGGGCTGCTATGAAGAGGATGAAGAGTGGAAAGGCAGTTGGTCCAGATGACATTCCAGTGGAGGCATGAAAATGTCTAGGAGAGATGGCAGTAGAGTTTCTAACCAGATTGTTTAATAAAATCTTGGAAAGTGAGAGGATGCCTGAGGAGTGGAGACAAAGAACATGGGTGATGTGCAGAGCTGCAGCAACTACAGAGGCATAAAGTTGATCAGCCACAGCATGAAGTTATGGGAAAGAGTAGTAGAAGCTAGGCTTAGAAAATAGGTGAAGATCTGTGAGCAGCAATATGGTTTCATGCTGAGAAAGAGCACTACAGATGCAATGTTTGCTCTGAGAATACTGTTGGAGAAGTACAGAGAAGGCCAGAAAGAATTACATTGTGTGTTTGTGGACTTAGAAAAAGCTTATGATAGGGTGCCAAGAGAAGAGTTGTGGTATTGTATGAGGAAGTCTGGAGTGGCACAGAAGTATGTTAGGGTAGTGCAGGACATGTACAAGAATAGTGTGACAGCGGTGAGATGCGCAGTCGGAATGACAGACTCATTCAAGGTGGAGGCGGGATTACACCAAGGATCAGCTCTGAGTCCTTTCTTGTTTGCAGTGGTGATGGACAGGTTGACAGATGAGATCAGACAGGAGTCCCCATGGACTATGATGTTTGCAGATGACACTGTGATCTGTAGTGAGAGTAGAGAGCAAGTTGAGTCTAGTCTAGAGAGGGGGAGATATGCTTTGGAGAGAAGGGGAATGAAAGTCAGTAGAAGCAAGACTGAGTACATGTGTGTGAATGAGAGGGAGCCCAGTGGAATAGTGCAGTTACAAGGAGTAGAAGTGGTGAAAGTAGATGAGTTTAAATATTTGGGGTCAACTGTTCAAAGTAATGGAGAGTGTGGTAGAGAGGTGAAGAAGAGAGTGCAGGCAGGGTGGAGTGGATGGAGAAAGGTGGCAGGAGTGATTTGTGACCGAAGAATATCAGCAAGAGTGAAGGAGAAAGTTTACAAGACAGTAGTGAGACCAGCTATGTTGGACGGCTTAGAGACGGTGGCACTAACAAAAAGACAGGAGGCGGAGCTGGAGGTGGCAGAGCTGAAGATGTTGAGATTCTCTTTGGGAGTGACAAGAATGGACAAGATTAGGAATGAACATATCAGAGGGACAGCTCAGGTGGGACAGTTTGGAGACAAAGTCAGAGAGGCAAGATTGAGATGGTTTGGACATGTGCAGAGGAGGGACCCAGGGTATATAGGGAGAAGGATGCTGAGGATGGAGCCACCAGGCAGGAGGAGAAGAGGGAGGCCAAAGAGGAGGTTCATGGATGTGCTGAGAGAGGACATGCAGGTGTTTGGTGTGACAGAGGAAGATACAGAGGACAGGGTGAGATGGAAAGGATTGATCTGCTGTGGCGACCCCTAATACAGGAACAGCCGAAAGACAAAGAAGAAGGACCATCTATCAATCCCCCAAATGCTCCCCCCAGCCAGTTAAAAAGTCTGTGTCCCACTCCAACACTATATTACAATTAGACTTTTGAGTTGTTTTTAAAACAGTCTGACAAAACACTTTTAAGTTATAATATGATATTTAATTTAAAATTTGATATATTTTACTCATGCACCACTAGGGGTCACTGATGGAGCACTCTTGGAGAAAGGCTGTTCTCCAGTAAATCTGAGAACTGTGTTGCACACGCAGCATGGAGTTTCAAGAACGAAAAACATCATGCCAAAATATTCAGAGTCAGATGTCAATGTCAATGTCAATTTTATTTATATAGCACATTTACAACAACAGCAGCTGCCCAAAGTGCTTCACAGTAAAAACAATATCAAAAACCATACCACCAAAACAGAACATTAAAATTCCAAAATATACAAAAACACATAAAACCAGACACACACAGCTTAAATTGTATTAAAAGCCAAAGCATAAAAATGAGTCTTAAGAACAGATTTAAAAGACTCTAGAGATGGAGCAGCTCTGATGTGCATCGGCAAACTGTTCCAGAGTTTAGGCGCAGCCACCGAAAAAGCCCGATCACCTCGAGTTTTTAATCGAGATCTGGGCACATTTAATAAAAGCTGGCTTTCTGACCTCACTGATCTGACCGGAACATAAGGAGTCAAAAGCTCAGAGAGCCAAACCATTTAAACACTTGAACACTAGCAGCAGGATCTTAAAATCAATCCTAAATGTTACTGGGAGCCAATGGAGCGAGGCTAACACAGGGGTGATGTGCTCTCGTTTCCTCATCCCCGTGAGCCTGCTGCAGACGCTTTAGAGACAACTGGTCCAGTCCACAATAGAGTGAGTTACAATAATCTAAACGAGATGTTACAAGCAAATGAATAACTCGCTCAAAATCACACGCTGGGTACCTTCACTTTTCTCAAAATTCTAAGTTGGTAGAAACTGGCCTTTACCACAGAATTAATTTGCTTGTCCATTTTGAAGGAGCTGTCAAAAATAACCCCCAAATTTCTGACAGAATCATGCACACAGGACCAAGCACATCATATGAGCCAGATGATCATGCAGGGCCAAAACTAACTATTTCAGTTTTATTCTCATTGAGAATTAGAAAGTTTTGAGCCAACCAAGTTTTCACTTCCTGCGGACAATTTACCAAAATAGTCAGAGAATTTGATGGGAGCTTAAGTGGCAGATAGATTTGCAGGTCATCAGCATAAAAATGAAAGGCCAAGTTGTATTTTCTGAATATGGTGCCAAGTGGCAGCATATATAGTGAAAAAAGAGCAGGACCCAAAACAGAGCCTTGTGTGGCCCAAGGTGTACAGAGAAACTACGGTCTCTAAGATAAGATCTAAACCACTCCAGTGCTGTGCTTTTAAAACCTGCATAATACTCCAGACGGGACAGTAAAATACAGTGATCAACCGTGTCAAAGGCTGCAGTCAAATCCAGCAAAACTAAAATCCCAGAGCAACCAGAGTCAACAATTAAAAGGAGATCATTAAAAACTTTCAACAGTGCTGTTTCAGTACTACGAAGTGATTTGAAGCCAGACTGGAATTCTTGAAAAATGCCATTAGAATCCAAATGAGACTGAAACTGATCATAGACAATTTTCTCAAGGATTTTAGCTAAGAATGGCAACTTTGAAATGGGCCTATAATTGGCAAGAATATTAGGATCCAAGGTTGGGTTTTTGAGGAGAGGCTGAACTACAGCATGTTTTAAAACTCCTGGAACACAACCAGATAAAAGAGAAACATTCATAACATTTAAAATGTATGGCCCAAGGACAGAAATAACACTTTTTAAAAATCATGCAGGAACAGAATCAAAAAGACAATTGGAAGGTTTTAATTGCTGAACCACTTTGAGCAATTCAGTTAAAGTTAGAGGCTGAAACTCAGCAAAGGCCAAAGTGCACTCAGTGTTTAAAATCATTAGAGTAAGACACTGAGATCGAAGCCCTGAATTGTGACACTTTTTCAACAAAGAATGAAAAAGAGCTGTCACACAGTGAGACAGACAGCACAAGACCAGATTTAGATTCTGGGTTAATCAGACGATTCAGTACATTAAAATGGACCTGAGGCCTGTGAGTGTTATTTGCAATAAAATTTGACACAAACTGGGCTTTTGCTGACTTAACAGCTTCCTGGTAATCCACAAGACAGTCTCGAAATATTCCCAGAGAAACATGCAAATGGTCCTTCTTCCATTTACGCTCCGCGCACCTGCATTCGCGTCTGTGCGCACGAGTAGTCTCATTGTGCCACGGCTCCGACGCAGACCTGGAGCGCTTGGTCACAAGTAGCGCAACAGAGTCTAGCGCTTCTGTGCAGACAGAATTAAATAAAATAAGAAGCTCCTCACAGTTCAAAGCACTCGGGTCACGAAGTGAGGAGGGCACAGTGGCCAGAAACGCACTTGTAAATTGCTCCACAGACTGAGTTTAACGCGTGCTTTGTGCGCACAGAAAGGTCCCATTTTTTCACTGAGCCTGGAAGAGGTAAGTTGAATAAAATCGGCAGATGATCCGAGATCTGACAGTCACATATCTCCTCGACTTGAACATTGAGGCCAAAAGAAAGAATAAGATCTAATGTATGACCCTTTTCATGCGTGGGACCACTAACCCACTGTGTAAGATTAAAAGAATCAATCACATTAAAAAAGTCCTTGACCAGAGGCTTATTATCACAACAAATATGAATATTAAAATCACCCACAATCAACAAACAGTCAGTGGTGATTACAATTCCAGCCAGGAAATCTGAAAACTCTTGTATAAAGTGCTTGTTGAACTTAGGGGGGCGATAGATGAGAGTGCAAAGGACAAGTGGGTTTGTCTGGAGTTTTAACAGTTGTATTTCAAAACTCGAGAAGAGTTCAGAAGGAGAGCAACAGCAGTGAAGGCTGGATTTAAAAACTGGATCTTCAATTACAGGCGAACAAAAATAACACACAGACTTTACAGAGAGGAGCTACAGCCAGAATTGAGCCACCTACTGGTAGCTAATGGACAAAATGAGGAATGCAGGAATTTAAGACAGAGGATGAAAATGGGCGTCAGTGGACATGACAAACGACTGCACGGGCTGTCTGAAAAACAAACCAGTCTCACGGCAAGTTGTGATTCATCAGCACGAAATATACATTAATCTATTGGTTTGTGATATTGTGACAAAAAGCGCCTCATTTTCGTCATGGCAGCACAAATTCATTCAAATTCATTCCGTGATGGCTGCACGAAATTACAAGTGAAGAGGGGGGTCAGGAGTAGGAGTAGGGTTAGTAATAGTGAGTTTAAAAAACCAAGTCACGAAAATTTGACTCATTTCGTCACGGGAGGATGAAAAAAAAAAACAAAAACGTGAGACTGAGCTGGAAAAACGTGGGTGAGCAAAGTCTCTCGGTCCTGTTCAGCAATAAGAATTGCAACCTGCTTCCAACTGAGCCGATACCAGTTATCTGTGAACATCCTATATGAGGGTAGGCTGAAAAGTTCTAAGGCTGACTATGATGCAGTTGTCGAATTGAACAAATTCAGGGTTATTTTTCTACATAGTCTCCCTGTAACTCCACACACTTCTTCCAGAGGTGCTTGAGTGCTTCGATTCCCTTGGCATAGAAGCTTTCATCTTGAGAGTCAAAATAGTCCTCAATGGCAGCTATCACCTCATCATTGCTCTGATAGTGCTTCCCAGCCAAGTTTTTTTTCAGGTTTGGGAACAGATGAAAGTCAGAGGGTGCCAAGTCAGGGGAGTATGGTGGGTGATCTACCAGTTCAAATCCACAGTCGTGGATAGTGGCCATGGCCACTGTTGACTTGTGAGCTGGGGCATTGTCTTGATGGAACAGCACCCCTTTCGTCAGCTTTCCTAGTCACTTCTTTTTGATAGCCTCGCGTAACTGTCTCAGTAGGTTAGAATAGTACTGTCCATTTATGGTTTGTCCCTTTTCAAGATAGTCCACGAACACAATGCCCTTGGCATCCCAGAAAACTGAAACCACGACCTTCCCTGCAGACGAAACAACCATGGCCTTCTTTGGAGGTGGTGACCTTGGGTGTTTCCACTGCATTGATTGTTTTTTTGTCTCTGGTTCAAAGTGGTGAACCCAACACTCATCCTGGGTAAGAAAACGTTCCATGTAATTGGCTGGATCCTCTTCAAATTACGCCAAGTTTGCCTTCGACATGACTAGCCTGGTGCGTTTCTGATCAGGCGTCAGAAGACGTGGCACCCACTGAGCTGACACCTTTGACATTCCAAGTTCTTCATGCAGAATGTGTTTAATTCTCTCACGGGATATTCCCACAACATCTGCTAGCTGATTAATCGTCAATCGTCTGTCGTCCATCACCATTTCATGAACAAGGTCAATGTCTTTCTGGGTTGAGGCTGTTGCAGGCCGCCCAGACCTTGGGTCGTCTTCAAGGCTCTCTCTGCCCCTCTTAAATTCAGCTGCCCACTTCTGCACTGTAGATATGGAGGGAGCTTCATCCCCTAATGTAGCAACCATACCCGCATGAATGTCCTTGGGCTTTAACCCCGTCTTATGCAGGTACTTAATCACACCGCGATGCCAAATTTTGTCCAGTTTTGCCATTTCCCTCCACCACGAACTTTCAAACTTGGCTATGAACCACAAACTACCTCAGAACCTGGAAGAAAATAACACAGTTAGTAATCAGAAGAGTTGAACTTAATGCATGCCAAGTTTTATTGAAATGGCATTTCTCCTTCTTGGTGAGCCATAGAACTTTTCAGCCTACCCTCGTAAATCAACAGAAACTCAAGTGCACAAACTAACCTGCGGGTTTGGGCAGTAAGATATCAATCCACGACCTTTTATTCCAGATTATATTAGGAATAAAGCTGCTGTGTTTGGCCTTGGCTGATATGAAGCTGCCGTTTATTGCCTGGAGAACATACGATGGCTGTGCAGTTCACTGGACGGGGTCTGTATACACTGAGAATTGAAAGCGTCACTGTTTAAAGATCACAAAATGAACAATGCTGAATTCATCAGTGTTGTTGTGCAAAATGACAACAGTTGGACAAGTTGTTTCATCACACCCACGAGTGTGGAGAGACTGCTTTGCATCCCAACTGGCAGTCACCCAGGCAGCTCGGAGGGACAGTGACTGTCTCACGCAGACACCGACACAATAGATGGAACTGAGAAGTCGCATGAAAGACATGAATACATGAGGTTAAAATTAGTCACTCTGTGCACTTTCTCACAATTCCTGTTATCCTTAAAGATGTTTTGAATATTTCACCTTTGTTTTAAGAGAATTTAATCATCTTGGGTGGATGGATGAACAAACAGTTGAATTTTTCGTTCTGATTAAATAAACCCTATTGATCTTTGATCAATAGGGTGAATGTAGCATCAATGAGGATGTGGGCCCCTTGTTTAGTCTCGAATTTCATCCAAACAAGACAATTCATTGGCTGGTAGAAATCTGATCTTTGACCTTATTGACTTTGACCTTGACTCCAGTGATGTTGACCTTTGTTTGAACGACCTTGCCAGGGCAATTCCAGAATCCACCTATGTAGAAATTTTACAAATCTGGAAAATTAACTTCCAAGAACTTGACACCAGTGACCTTGACCCTTTGCTTAAAAGAAACCCCTTTAAGGACATTTCTGGGATACACATTTATACACATACCACGTTTGGTCAAAACTGGCCAAAGGACCTGGGAGGAGGAGGCCAACAGGCATCTGCTCAATCCCAATAATTGACCTTTGGTAAATCTGACCAAATTTGGCCTTTGACCACAGTGACATTTTGCCAATGTAAACCCTTTAATATCAATTCCAGGGTTGACCTTCGTCCTTATATTGGCTAATTATGCACTTGTTGCCAATCAAAAGAAAAGTGTGAAGGCTCACCGAGTCTTTTTAGAGTATTTTTTTTTTGGGGGGGGGGGTTCCCCTTTAATAAACTGCATGTCTGTGTTTATTCACAAGCGCACGCGTGACTGTTGTCTTTTGTGCAGAACTGTGAGCATCTGTGACAGATGTGACAGATGTGACAGCTCTGACACTCCAAATTAAAGTGTAGATGACACCAAAAATGTGCACAAATAATCACTAAAAATGATGAACTGTTGACAACAATAAAAGTCAATGATAAGTACACTGGTGAAGGAAAAACTACAGCTGTCTGAAGCCTGCACTCTATTTCAGCCTTCAGCCGCAGCTTGTTGCTATGTCATCGGGAGAGCGGGAACTGCTGATTCAAGCCCAAATCAATTGGAAACACGACGAAGGTTGAGCTGTTTTCAGACGTGTTTTTTTTTTTTCAAGCGTGGAGCTTTTTTTAAGTCCAGTCTGAAGGTGATTTTGAAGGAGCTGTGGAGGACACAGCCTGATGGTTTTGAGTGTTATTTAGACCACATTCAGGGAGATGAAATCTTGGAGGAAAACCTTCATTCTGACAACAGTGACAATATTTATTGGCAGAGTAGAGAAGCTTGAATCTTCGACTGGACTGGGTTGCTTGACATGAGGACGTTTCGCTTCAAATCACAGAAGCTTCCTCAGCTAAAATTCTTGCTCTGGTAGTCTGACTTCTGTCTTGACTCTTGGAGAGAAGAATAAATAACGTCAAGCAACCCAGTCCAGTCGAAGATTCAAGCTTCTTTACTATGGAAACCACCTGGACAACTGAGAGCCTACACAGAAAGATTTATTGGCAGAGTTCAGAACACAGAATGGTGATTATGAAATACTACTACTACGACTACTACTACTAATAATAGTAATGCAGGCGATGATAAAATGTTTTTTTCTCAGCTCCTTGGTTATAATTGACTGATGCTATTTTTTTTAAAAAGCTTGTTTTACTATCCTTGACATCAGAAAAAAGTGATGAGGAAGTGTAGATTTTTTTATTTGTTTTTTTTTTTTTTTTCTTAGAAACAGGTGCATGCATTTCAAATCTGGAAAATGACATGAGGGACTGAAAATATCAGCTATTTGTAAAATAAATCTTGTTTCCTTCTTAAAACCATTCAGACAAGGAGTAAATATAAAGTCTTACCTGTGAGATCATCTTCACAGACTGATGAAAACGTATCCACATAAAGCCTGCTTCTGGAAAACGATGTCTGAAAATAATTTAATTCCTTGTCCCAGCTGAAGAAAAGTCCCTTTGTGATACCAGCAGTTTGGTGCCAGGTTACAGTGCCGGCACAGGTGTAATCTGTTGATTGTGTCTGTGTCTGATGATACAAGTTTTTGCTGTGACCGGAGCATCCTCTTCCTCCACCAGGCTGCTTTGCATTGCAAGTTGAAACACTGTAGCATGTCAAATTATCCCATGATCCACAAAAAAGTTAAATAAAATAATGTGAAAATATTCAGCTTTGCCTCTGTGTGGAGTGGAGACGAAAAATGACACAGTGCACGCGTGCTCGTCAATATATAAGTATTCCACCTGCCAATCAAAATGGTTCTGGCTGCCAGACTTAACCATCCTGACACGTATAATCCCATGCAGCACCGACCCAAATCACTCGGTGGAAACGGGGCTGTCAGTAGCCTGTAACATCGATAAATTTGCTGCATCATTGTTTCAGCTGCAGTGTTCAAAGAGTGTGAAAAAAGTGCCAATCCACTCATTCTGACACACGTGATCCTTTGGAAACTGAAACCAGCGGACTCCACCTGCAACAGTGTTTTAATAAAAACTTGCAGCAAACTCATCCAGCCGGCATAACTCCATAAATCTGATCACTAACCAAACAAAAACCAAACGGTTTCCCCTGCGATCATTTCCTCCTTCTTCTCCAATGTTGTGACTTGCCCAGAGGTTCCTGGTGTTTAGTGGCATGCGGTTCAAAATCAGATTATCTCTTCAGTAACTACACACCCAGAAAGCATTAATTTTAAACTGTTGTTTAATTTTAGTCTTAAATACTCAAAAAAAAAAACCCAAAACATTCCGAATCGTGTCACCAATCTGCCAAAGAAAGTGAGAGTGACACCTGCAGGTAGGATGATGAGTCACGCTCGCTGACAAATGACTCGTGTGTGAAATACTCAACGTGTGTGGATAAAAAAGGAAAAATCACAATCTGGGATGAAGAGCAGTCACTCCAAAAGAAAAAAGAGAGCCACCGGTTCTTTAAAGCACTGAGAAATTAAAATGACAAAACTGAAGCCAACTGTAAATGTGGCCTTGGACTTCACATTATCTTCTTCTCTGTGGCATCTTTTCATCTAATCATGTGCATTCAGGATTTGCAAACGTGCCACTGCTGCATAATTAAAGCCAAAACTATCTTTGACTGAAGCAGTAAAGAACAATAGTTAAAAAAAAAAAATCCATTTTGTATTTGGGTCCCACATATAGTGAAGAAAACTGAATTCATTTCCATAAATTCTCAACAAATGCAGACTCTTTGCTCTGAGAATAGAAAGTTGGAGTAATATTATCAGTTGTCTTCATTAAGGGGTGTGTGGAAGTATTTCTTCATGCCTACTTGCAGGAAGAGTTGAAGAACCTGAATCTCAATGGCACATTTCTTGGTGGAAACACACCCATGTCCCTGAAGATGACCTCTGTGGGATGTCACACTTACAGCTGAAAGCCAAAACATCGTTTCATGCATCTAAGTGAAAAGTTAGTCTTTATTTTGAGATGACAGAGCTGGTTTTCATGCTGTAATGGCTTTATTTATCGCACTATGTCAAGATGATGCCACCAGTGACGCTAAAAATGTAACGTCAGAGTCACTGGAAGATTGTTTTGTAACATAGCGACATCTAGTGGTAGAAGGCATATTTCATTGGCAAAGAATTAATAAAAAGTGATGTGAAGTTACAGTTTTTTTCAATTGCTAACAAGCGCTTACCCATACCTTGGATACTTTTTCTAAACTCTTAACACAGAGTGACACCTAGGAAACACAACTGGCCAAATGGTTAATTTTCTTCTCAAAAGCACACACTGTTAAACAAATACGAAATCTTCATTTCAAAATAGAACACACCTTTCTCTGCACATACTAATGTTACCAGAACACTGGATATATGACTCAAAATGAAATACTTCTGTCAGAGAATAACACTTGTTTTCACTTCACAAGGTATATGAAGTCAATGAAAGTACACCAGGGTTCAAAATACTGAGTACTTTTCACATTTAATAACTACATAGACATTTATGTTTCAGTTTTACATGTATTTGCATGCAAAACATGCAATCCACTGGTTTACCCCAAATATCTTGGTTGTATGTTGACATGTAATATGTTGTGAAAGTGTCGTGACACGGACCCACAACAGGGGGCGTTAATGAACGGACAATGGATAAGCCAAAAGTAACAATTTAATGTTGTGAATCGCACAACGACGTACAGACAATAACAATATGGTGGACTGTCCGTCATACACCAGGTGACGTGTGGGCAGGCTCGACGATAGAAGACACCTGGCGAGAGAAGAGCCGGATCCCCACACAGCTTCCACCACCAACGGAGCTGAAGAACACCGGAGCCGGCAAGCCCTGCGCCCCAGGTGGCCGCTGTCTTCAGCAGTCAGACCCGGTACTGCTGGCAGAGAACAGATACAGTCCTGGTGAGTGTGAGTTCGCACACTCAGTACTCCCACAGTCAGTGTTTAGTTAGGAGGGAGAACCTCCACCTCCAATCACACACTCGTGCAGCTCCTGTTTAACCACTTATCTGGTTTGGGGTGTGAGGCGAAGCCGTCGCTGATCACACCAAACGCCAATCCCACAGATAAGGACACACCACAGGAAAACGGCTGCAAAGAAGTTCAGATTAATACTCAATGTTTTGAGTCAGCAGAGAAAATTACCTGAATGGTAGCTGATTTCTCGGCGGGGAGGTGGAGTTGCAGTCCGGCCTTTATGGTGGTGGTGATGAGTAGTGGATGAGTGACAGCTGGTACGGATGATGTGTGACAGCTGTCACTCCTGGTCGCTCCGACGCCCTCTCGTGCTTGAAGCCCGCACTTCAAGCAGGGCGCCATCTTGTGGTGGTGGGCCAGCAGTACCTCCTCTTCAGCGGCCCACACAACAGGATCCCCCCCTCAACGGGTGCCTCCTGGCGCCCGACCAGGCTTGTCCGGGTGACGGGTGTAGAAGTCGGCCAGGAGGGCCGGGTCCAGGATGAAGCTCCTCTTCACCCAGGAGCGCTCTTCGGGGCCATAACCCTCCCAGTCCACCAGATACTGGAACCCCCGGCCCTTTCGACGGACGTGCAGGAGCCGGCGTACCGTCCACGCGGGCTCCCCGTCAATGATCCGGGCAGGAGGCGGCGCTGGTCCCGGGGCACACAGTGGTGAGGTATGGCAGGGCTTGAGTCTTGACACATGAAACACGGGGTGTATCCGCAGTGAAGCTGGCAGCTTCAGCTTCACTGCAGCCGGACTGAGGACTTTGAGGATGGGAAAAGGTCCGATGTACCTGTCTTTGAGTTTGTGGGATTCCACCTGCAGGGGGATGTCCTTCGTGGATAGCCAGACCTCCTGCCCGGGCTGGTATGCAGGGGCCGGGGAACGCCGGCGGTCTGCATGGGCCTTAGCCCTCATCCGGGCTCTGAGCAGGGCAGAGCGGGCGGTACGCCACACCTGACGGCACTTCCTCAGATGGGCCTGGACTGAGGGCACCCCGACCTCTCCCTCCACCAGTGGAAACAATGGGGGCTGGTACCCCAAACACACCTCAAACGGGGAGAGGCCGGTGGCAGATGAGACTTGGCTATTATGAGCGTACTCGATCCAGGCCAGGTGGTCACTCCAGGCCGTCGGGTGCGTGGAGATCACGCAGCGGAGGACCTGCTCCAGTTCCTGGTTCGTCCGCTCTGCCTGCCCGTTCGTCTGGGGGTGGTACCCAGACGAGAGACTGACGGTGGCCCCCAGTTCCCTGCAGAAACTCCTCCAGACCTGGGAGGAGAACTGAGGACCACGATCCGAGACAATGTCCGATGGAATCCCATGCAGACGCACGACGTGGTGGACCAGGAGGTCTGCAGTCTCCTGGGCCGTCGGGAGCTTTGGGAGGGCCACGAAGTGGGCCGCCTTGGAGAACCGGTCCACTATCGTCAAGATGGTGGTGTTGCCCTGGGACGGCGGGAGGCCCGTGACAAAGTCCAGGCCAATATGAGACCAGGGGCAACGAGGCACGGGCAGACGCTGGAGGAGGCCTCGGGCCTTGTGGTGGTCGGCTTTGCCCCTGGCACAGGTGGTGCAGGCCTGGACATACTCCCGGACGTCGGCTTCCATAGATGCCCACCAGAAGCGCTGCTGGACCACTGCCACAGTCCTTCGCACCCCTGGATGACAGGAGAGCTTGGAACCGTGACAGAAGTCAAGGACCGCAGCCCTGGCCTCTGGTGGGACGTACAACTTGTCCTTCGGACCTGTCCCCGGGTCCGGGCTCCATGTCAGGGCCTCCCGGACGGTCTTCTCCACATCCTAGGTAAGGGTGGCCACGACAGTGGACTCGGGGATGATGGTGTCAGGGGGGTCTGACGGCTCGGTCCTGACCTCCTCTTCATGCACCCGGGACAGGGCGTCAGATCGTTGGTGTTTTGTCCCGGGGCGGTAGGTGATCTGGAAGTCAAAACGCCCGAAGAACAGCGACCAGCGGGCTTGCCTGGGGTTCAGACGCTTCGCGGTCTGGATGTACTCCAGGTTCCGATGGTCCGTGAAAACCGTAAATGGTACCGATGCTCCCTCCAACAGGTGTCTCCACTCCTCAAGAGCCTCCTTCACCGCAAGAAGTTCCCGATTGCCGACGTCATAGTTCTGTTCAGCTGGGGTCAACCTGTGGGAAAAGTAGGCACATGGATGGAGAACCTTGTCAGACTCCCCGCTCTGGGATAGCACGGCTCCTATCCCTGAGTCAGAGGCGTCCACTTCAACTACGAACTGGCGCTTGGGATCGGGCTGCACCAGAACTGGTGCAGTCGAGAACCGGCGTTTCAACTCCCTAAACGCGGCTTCGCACTGATCCGACCAGGTGAAGGGGACTTTTGTGGAGGTCAGGGCTGTCAGGGGGCTAACTACCTGACTGTAGCCCTTGATGAACCTCCAGTAGAAATTTGCAAAACCGAGGAACTGTTGTAGTTTCCTATGGTTCGTTGGTTGGGGCCAATCTCTCACTGCCGCAACCTTGGCCGGATCAGGGGCGACGGAGTTGGAGGAGATTATGAACCCCAGGAAAGACAAAGAAGTGCGGTGGAACTCACAATTCTTGCCCTTCACAAACAGCCGGTTCTCCAACAACCGCTGTAGGACCTGACGTACATGCTTGACATGGGTCTCAGGATCCGCAGAAAAGATGAGTATATCGTCTAGATATACGAAGACAAACCAATGCAGGAAGTCCCGCAAGACGTCATTAACCAACGCTTGGAACGTCGCGGACGCATTGGTGAGGCCGAACGGCATGACCAGGTACTCAAAGTGACCTAACGGGGTGTTAAATGCTGTCTTCCACTCGTCTCCCTCCCGGATCAGAACCAGGTGATAAGCATTCCTAAGATCCAATTTCGTGAAAATTTGGGCTCCATGCAGGGGCGTGAACACTGAATCCAACAGAGGTAACGGGTATCGGTTGCGAACCATGATCTCGTTCAGCCCTCTGTAATCAATGCATGGACGGAGTCCGCCGTCCTTCTTACCCACAAAAAAGAAACCAGCACCCATCGGGGAGGTGGAGTTCCGGATCAACCTGGCAGCTAACAAGTCCCGGATGTAGGTCTCCATTGATTCGCGTTCCGGACATGAGAGGTTGTACAGCCTGCTGGACGGGTACTCAGCGCCCGGTATCAAATCAATGGCACAATCGTACGGACGGTGCGGGGGCAGCGTGAGTGCCAGATCCTTGCTGAAGATGTCAGCAAGGTCGTGGTACTCGGCTGGCACCGCCGCCAGATTGGGGGGACTAAAACCTCCTCCTTAGCTGTCACACCGGGTGGAACCGAGGATCCTAAACACTCCCGGTGGCAGGTTTCGCTCCACTGAACCACAACCCCAGACGGCCAATCAATCCGGGGATTGTGTTTTAACACCCATGGAAAACCCAAAATCACTCGGGAGGTAGAAGGTGTTACATAAAACACAATCTCTTCCCTGTGATTCCAAGACACCACTGGCTGTGTCTGGTGTGTGATTATTGGAAGAAGGGTGCCATCTAGTGCCCGCACCGACAATGGTGACGGTAAGGCCACTAGAGGGAGCCCAACCTCCTTTGCCCATCTGCTATCCAGCAGATTCCCCTCCGACCCCGTGTCCACCAGTGCTGGGGCGTGAAGGGTTAGATCCCCACTCAGGATCGTGACTGGGATACATGCAGATCGTCGGGGTCTCCCCACGTGGGTGTTGTGACCCACCCTTAGCCCAGTCTCTAAGGACGAGTGCTGCTGTTTTGACCGTTTGGGGCATTCTCTCTGTGTGTGCTCGGTAGAGCTGCAGAGAAAACACTCTCCACGGATCAGCCTCCTTTGTCTCTGATCTGAGCGCTTTTTGGCCCTGCTCGTTTCCCTAGCAACGTCAGCAGGGGGGGCTGTCGTCACGTGGAGAGCCCAGGCAGCGGAGCGTGGGGAAGTCGGCTCCCTTTCGGACGCGGGAGGAAGAGGGACGGCTTGTGCCTGACCACGCCCTTCGTCTCGCTCCCGTCGGTGTTGTGTTAATCGGTTGTCTAACCGTATAACCAGGTCGATAAGCCCATCTAAATCCCGCGGCTCGTCCTCTGCCACCAGGTGCTCCTTAAGGACCAGAGACAGTCCGTTTACAAAGGCGGCGCGGAGCGCAACAGCATTCCAGCCGGCTCACGCTGCCGCGATGTGGAAGTCGACTGCATACTTCGCTGCGCTCCGACGCCCCTGCCGTATCGACAGCAGCACACACAACAGTAATAGTCACATTCAAAAGCATTTCAGTAAAAGGCAAAGAGTTTTACAAACGGTTTATTTTACGGTTGTAGGTATATTTGAAATACAGTATACACTGTGACAGAACACAAAGGTTTTACAGTATGAAAAAAAAAACACAAAAGAACAATGCTTCCCAATAAACAAAATACCCAGATAAAGAGGGGAAACCAACCAAAAAAACAAAAATGTGCATCTAATCTCTACGGTCATCTGGCTTTGGCCACATGTTTTCATCCACATCACATCTTATGTCTTCTAAAGCAATACACCTGGGGTAAAACTGCTTTGAGTGGCGGATCCAGCCTTGACAATCGTCCACTGTAATGTCCCTACAGCCAGCTTCCATGGCATCTAGGAGGGTCATTTGATCGTGTGGCCGATGGTCATACACCTTCCACCTCCATGCCGAGAAGAATTCTTCGATTGGATTGAGGAAGGGTGAATATGGTGGAAGGAAGAGGTGTAACAGTCTTGGGTGGTCCCTGAACCAGGCTGTCACCGCCTGTGAGTGATGGAAAGCCACGTTATCCCAAGTGATCACAAAGGTCCTGATGTTGTCACCCTCATCATCCTCTTGTGGAACCAGGCGCTGGTGGAGGTCATTCAGGAATGCGAGGAGGCGCTCTGTGTTGTAAGGCCCCACCTGAGACCTGTGCAGGAGTAAACCTGTATGTGCAATGGCTGTGCACATAGTGATGTTGGCCCCCTCTGCCCTGGTACATCAACTGTAGCCCTTTGTCCAATGACATTTCTTCCACGGCGACGCCTTTTTGCCACATTGAAGCCGGCCTCGTCAATGTAGATGAAATCATGGCCTTGGCCTCCGATTCCATTAGTCTCTGAAACAAAGTTCATGCAAATCAAATCATTACTGTATAACATACTGTATTGTAATCTACTGTGGTACTGTATTGTTCACAAAGTGCTCAGCAAACAGAGCTGGACATAGAATTGAATATACTGTGTACCTGCACATACTGCCTTCACAGCTCCTTCACTCATCACTGTTCCTATCAAATGGTACAGTGTAGAGCTGCTTCATGTGCACTCTGTGGTTTGCCAGTGTGTGTGTAATGGTGGTCAGGCTGATGCTGTTGATATTTTGAAAGAGTTCCTGGTCATCAACAATTCTGGCCTGAATTTCGCGCAGCTTTATTTCGTTGTTGGCAACAACCATTGCCACAATGGCCAGCTCTCGCTCATTGTTTAGGAGCTTTCCTCTTCCCCCAGAGCGAGGAAGGCGTTGCACCCTTTAGGGGGATAATACAAAACACCAAATTACTATATGACATTATTTACCAGTGAGAATAGAAACAATCCATGTAAAATTAAATACTTACCTGTTGGTTTGTTGAATTATGCAAACAATGCTGGCGACTGTTGATCGTGGCAAATTGGGCTGCACCCTTTTACCTGCCTCTCTCAGTGACAGACCATGGTTTATCACGTGATCAATTACAGTGGCACGGATTTCATCAGTCACCACTGTTCTTGCAGGTCTTTGAATGCCTCCGTACCCCTCTACCATGCCCTCTCCTCTGGCCTGCTCTTCTTCCTGGGCCTGCAACTCTTCTTGCAACAGCCCCTCTCATTGCTTCTGCCCCTCTTCCTGGGTTCCCTCACTCTCAGCCTTCCTCGTCCAGACATTCTCTTTCTACTTCCAAAAACATCAATCCACAAAGGCCTCCTTTTCTAAGTGTCTAAATTTAAGCCATACTGTGATCAGCTGTGGTTGGTCCCATTTACCCAACAGAAGTGAGCTGTCAATTATTCAATTATTTGTCAATCAGCTGAGATATATTGTTTTTGAACTGATGCCATTGCTGAAGGAGGTGCTTTTATGCTGTATCTATGGTTTGGCACATTGTTTTTGCTATTGTGGGATGTTGTGTGTTAATTGTAAGAAATACAAAAATAATCTATAATTTTGTTAAGGGGCATATCTTGTCTGTTATGAAAATGTAAGCATTGTGGAAATGAAATGTGTTTACTGACTGCAAATTGTGTGAAAATGTCATGAAAAGTGTGAATGGTATGGCCACAAAAGTCTGATGTTTTGCTAATTGTGTGAAGAGTTTTGAAAATGTGTCAAATGGCTGGACGCACGCTTGTTAGCAACTGAAAAAAACTGTAAAAGCCATTTAAATTTGAAGGTTGTAGATCTGTGTTTGTTCATGTCTTTTATGATCTAAATCTTGTTTTACTTGCTAATTTTGTCTGGAGAGATTTCAGCGTGATCACTGCGCTCTGTGTGATCAGAACTTTGATTAGGGAAGAAAATCTGCTCAGACAGATTCTTCTCTTAATCAAACTCTCTCCTGCTGTGGAGATTATTCCCACAAGGCACAGCTGTAATGGAGAGATACATGTCTCTGTCAGCTGGAACAAACACGGGAGTGTCCCACAGACTAATCACCTCAGAATCCTCAGGGTGGACGTGGACGTGGACGTGGCAGATGTGGATACTGAGGCACATATAAATATTTTTAAAGGTGGTCATGTGATGTCAGTCACAGAGCAAGTTGGGCATAAATCATGAAACCGTGGCACAGCACACCCCCACACTCATCATTTTCACAGGTTTTGATGGAACAGCGTTCTGGTTTCTCTCTTCTTCACCTGGTTACTGTGTGGTGCTGAGTGCACACTCTGGCTGCTGCTTTACATTCTCATTGTTTGTCACATGCTGTGACGTTTTACTTTCGGAACCCGTGTTGTTTGCTTACAGGATGTTTCCACAGCTCTGGTGTTGTGTTCACATTCTTCTCGTTATTCTCACTTCCCGTTGTTTCATCCTCCTGTGTGGCCTGCACACCTGTCATTCATTCATTCATTCATTCATTCATTCATTCATTCATTCATGATTTCTTTTAAAAAACCCAGTTAATTCAACCTATAATTTGCATCATTTTTCACCAAAACTGGAGTAACTTTTTTTCAAATTTTTAACCCCTGTACAAAGAGAAATTCACATTTCTCACCATTTTTGTTATGTGTCGGACGCAGCTCGGAGAACCGACCAGCGTTTGAAGGACCCAGTATGAAATAAGCAGAGCACGGTACAAAGGCTAACTGAATTTAATACATAACAGTGATCATAATAATAATAAAAGGTGCGGTCTGGCGTGGTGCGCTCCCAGCAGCGCTAATGGTCCGGAGCCAGAAGCTGTTTCGGACCCAAGGACCCCGCCGACACCCCCCAGGTGGCCGCAACAACCGAGTCTGTGAAAGAAGGAACCATTATGTGAGTCCACACTCTACACACAGAACACTTAAAGGTGTACAAACAGCAAACACTTCCTGGCTTGATTACTGATCAGCTTCCAACCTGCAGGCATGGAACATCCCGTTCACAAATCACCACCGCAGTGGAAGCTGATACATGACTAACATACAGCTCAATACAATAAGGTGTGAGGGACACCACATTTACTGACTGTATAACTGTTAGTCACAAAATCTAACGTACCTCAGGAAGTGTGCTGACGAGCGTGAGACCTCACCCTCTCCTCCTTCACAGACCGTGCATCAAACCTGGACATTCTCAGCGTCCGCTGCTGATGAGATGGCTCCCAAGACGACGATCTCACCCGTCTGGTCACAAGGTCGAGTCTCTGGCAAATGCACACTGTGCACTTCAGTCTTAAATGCCAACATACTCCAATCCCTCCAGATGCACCTCAGCTGTGAGTCCTGACGAGTCGCAGGTGATCAGGGTGAAGTCCTAACAGCCTCAGCAACACAGCCACTCAGTCCCAAATGCATGCCACCTGGGAGGAAACAAAAGGCAAACAAACCAGCAGCCAGGCCCCCCCAGCCATACAACAATTTTTTTTTTTTTTTTTTGCTGTTTTTACCCCATAACTCCAGAACATTCAGTCAGAGATAGTCCAAACTACACCTTTTTAGAGTCTTTATAATCACAGAAATAATATGATATACTTTTTAATATGATTGGGGCATTGTTAAATTTTGACCCCTCCCTGGCTACAGGTACCACTCTGCGATGGCCAGCATACATCACTGTCAATTTAAATTTTCAATTTATTTTCATTTATATAGCGCCAAATCACAACAGAGTTGCTTCAAGGCGCTTCACACGAGTAAGGTCTAACCTTACCAACCCCAAGAGCAACAGTGGTAAGAAAAAACTCCCTCTGAGGAAGAAACCTCAAGCAGACCAGACTCAAAGGGGTGACCCTCTGCTTGGGCCATGATACAAACACAAATTACAGAACAATTCACAAAACAAACATACAGGAAATGCTGTTGGTGCACAGGACAGGAGGGTCTCCAGCACAAATACCACACCCATCTCTGGATGGAGCTGCACCTTAAACAGAGAGAGAAACAATCAGGCATCAGAAAGACAAGAAATACAGTATAATTTGTCAGCAGAAGAAACCTCCAGCAGAACCAGGCTCAGGGAGGGGCAGTCTTCTGCTGGGACTGGTTGGGCTGAGGGAGAGAACCAGGAAAAAGACATGCTGTGGAGGGGAGCAGAGATCAATCACTAATGATTAAATGCAGAGTGGTGCATACAGAGCAAAAAGAGAAAGAAACACTCAGTGCATCATGGGAACCCCCCAGCAGTCTAAGTCTATAGCAGCATAACTAAGGGATGGTTCAGGGTCACCTGATCCAGCCCTAACGATAAACTTTAGCAAAAAGGAAAGTTTTAAGCCTAATCTTAAAAGTAGAGAGGGTGTCTGTCTCCCTGATCTGACTTGGGAGCTGGTTCCACAGGAGAGGAGCCTGAAAGCTGAAGGCTCTGCCTCCCATTCTACTCTTACAAACCCTAGGAACTACAAGTAAGCCTGCAGTCTGAGAGCAAAGCGCTCTATTGGGGTGATATGGTACTATGAGGTCCCTAAGATAAGATGGGACCTGATTATTCAAAACCTTATAAGTAAGAAGAAGAATTTTAAATTCTATTCTAGAATTAACAGGAAGCCAATGAAGAGAGGCCAATATGGGTGAGATATGCTCTCTCCTTCTAGTCCCCGTCAGTACTCTAGCTGCAGCATTTTGAATTAACTGAAGGCTTTTCAGGGAACTTTTAGGACAACCTGATAATAATGAATTACAATAGTCCAGCCTAGAGGAAATAAATGCATGAATTAGTTTTTCAGCATCACTCTGAGACAAGACCTTTCTAATTTTAGAGATATTGCGCAAATGCAAAAAAGCAGTCTTACATATTTGTTTAATATGCGCTTTGAATGACATATCCTGATCAAAAATGACTCCAAGATTTCTCACAGTATTACTAGAGGTCAGGGTAATGCCATCCAGAGTAAGGATCTGGTTAGACACCATGTTTCTAAGATTTGTGGGGCCAAGTACAATAACTTCAGTTTTATCTGAGTTTAAAAGCAGGAAATTAGAGGTCATCCATGTCTTTATGTCTGTAAGACAATCCTGCAGTTTAGCTAATTGGTGTGTGTCCTCTGGCTTCATGGATAGATAAAGCTGGGTATCATCTGCGTAACAATGAAAATTTAAGCAATACCGTCTAATAATACTGCCTAAGGGAAGCATGTATAAAGTGAATAAAATTTGTCCTAGCACAGAACCTTGTGGAACTCCATAATTAACTTTAGTCTGTGAAGAAGATTCCCCATTTACATGAACAAATTGTAATCTATTAGATAAATATGATTCAAACCACCGCAGCGCAGTGCCTTTAATACCTATGGCATGCTCTAATCTCTGTAATAAAATTTTATGGTCAACAGTATCAAAAGCAGCACTGAGGTCTAACAGAACAAGCACAGAGATGAGTCCACTGTCTGAGGCCATAAGAAGATCATTTGTAACCTTCACTAATGCTGTTTCTGTACTATGATGAATTCTAAAACCTGACTGAAACTCTTCAAATAGACCATTCCTCTGCAGATGATCAGTTAGCTGTTTTACAACTACCCTTTCAAGAATTTTTGAGAGAAAAGGAAGGTTGGAGATTGGCCTATAATTAGCTAAGATAGCTGGGTCAAGTGATGGCTTTTTAAGTAATGGTTTAATTACTGCCACCTTAAAAGCCTGTGGTACATAGCCAACTAATAAAGACAGATTGATCATATTTAAGATTGAAGCATTAAATAATGGTAGGGCTTCCTTGAGCAGCCTGGTAGGAATGGGGTCTAATAAACATGTTGATGGTTTGGATGAAGTAACTAATGAAAATAACTCAGACAGAACAATCTGAGAGAAAGAGTCTAACCAAATACCGGCATCACTGAAAGCAGCCAAAGATAACGATACGTCTTTCGGATGGTTATGAGTAATTTTTTCTCTAATAGTTAAAATTTTATTAGCAAAGAAACTCATGAAGTCATTACTAGTTAAAGTTAAAGGAATACTCGGCTCAATAGAGCTCTGACTCTTTGTCAACCTGGCTACAGTGCTGAAAAGAAACCTGGGGTTGTTCTTATTTTCTTCAATTAGTGATGAGTAGTAAGATGTCCTAGCTTTACGGAGGGCTTTTTTATAGAGCAACAGACTCTTTTTCCAGGCTAAGTGAAGATCTTCTAAATTAGTGAGACGCCATTTCCTCTCCAACTTACGGGTTATCTGCTTTAAGCTGCGAGTTTGTGAGTTATACCACGGAGTCAGACACTTCTGATTTAAAGCTCTCTTTTTCAGAGGAGCTACAGCATCCAAAGTTGTCTTCAATGAGGATGTAAAACTATTGACGAGGTACTCTATCTCACTTACAGAGTTTAGGTAGCTACTCTGCACTGTGTTGGTATATGGCATTAGAGAACATAAAGAAGGAATCATATCCTTAAACCTAGTTACAGCGCTTTCTGAAAGACTTCTAGTGTAATGAAACTTATTCCCCACTGCTGGGTAGTCCATCAGAGTAAATGTAAATGTTATTAAGAAATGATCAGACAGAAGGGGTTTTTCAGGGAATACTGTTAAGTCTTCAATTTCCATACCATAAGTCAGAACAAGATCTAAGATATGATTAAAGTGGTGGGTGGACTCATTTACTTTTTGAGCAAAGCCAATAGAGTCTAATAATAGATTAAATGCAGTGTTGAGGCTGTCATTCTCAGCATCTGTGTGGATGTTAAAATCACCCACTATAATTATCTTATCTGAGCTAAGCACTAAGTCAGACAAAAGTTCTGAAAATTCACAGAGAAACTCACAGTAACGACCAGGAGGACGATAGATAATAACAAATAAAACTGGTTTTTGGGACTTCCAATTTGGATGGACAAGACTAAGAGTCAAGCTTTCAAATTAATTAAAGCTCTGTCTGGGTTTTGGATTAATTAATAAGCTGGAATGGAAGATTGCTGCTAATCCTCCGCCTCGGCCCGTGCTACGAGCATTCTGACAGTTAGTGTGACTCGGGGGTGTTGACTCATTTAAACTAACATATTCATCCTGCTGTAACCAGGTTTCTGTAAGGCAGAATAAATCAATATGTTGAGGCCTTGCTTGCCTCTACTGGTGGTTGGCTCTCACTGCGGTATTGTATCACTTCCTGTTCCGGAGCACAGCGGTGTTTTTCTGTATCTGTTAGCTGTTTAATCTGCGCAGTTAGATTGATCTAGTTATCTAGATTACGATTTGTTTCCCAGTGTAATCTTTACGTGCCTTAACTAAAGCACTCATTCTGCTGAATCACCTCTAAATTATTTACACATTATTCACTTTGCGTGTTTTTAGGAATCCGCTAGCTTAGCGTAGCTACTAGCTCTTAGCCGATTTAGCATGGCGGCTTCTCCTGTCTCTCCCGCACTTTTCTGCTCTGGGTGTGAAATGTTTAGTTATTCCTCGGCCTCCTTTAGCAGTAATGGTACTTGTAATAAGTGTAGCTTATTCGTAGCTTTGGAGGCCAGGCTGGGCGAATTGGAGACTCGGCTCCGCACCGTGGAAAATTCTACAGCTAGCCAGGCCCCTGTAGTCGGTGCGGACCAAGGTAGCTTAGCCGCCGTTAGTTCCCCCCTGGCAGATCCCGAGCAGCCGGGAAAGCAGGCTGACTGGGTGACTGTGAGGAGGAAGCGTAGCCCTAAACAGAAGCCCCGTGTACACCGCCAACCCGTTCACATTTCTAACCGTTTTTCCCCACTCGACGACACACCCGCCGAGGATCAAACTCTGGTTATTGGCGACTCTGTTTTGAGAAATGTGAAGTTAGCGACACCAGCAACCATAGTCAATTGTCTTCCGGGGGCCAGAGCAGGCGACATTGAAGGAAATTTGAAACTGCTGGTTAAGGCTAAGCGTAAATTTGGTAAGATTGTAATTCACGTCGGCAGTAATGACACCCGGTTACGCCAATCGGAGGTCACTAAAATTAACATTAAATCGGTGTGTAACTTTGCAAAAACAATGTCGGACTCTGTAGTTTTCTCTGGGCCCCTCCCCAATCAGACCGGGAGTGACATGTTTAGCCGCATGTTCTCCTTGAATTGCTGGCTGTCTGAGTGGTGTCCAAAAAATGAGGTGGGCTTCATAGATAATTGGCAAAGCTTCTGGGGAAAACCTGGTCTTGTTAGGAGAGACGGCATCCATCCCACTTTGGATGGAGCAGCTCTCATTTCTAGAAATCTGGCTAATTTTCTTAAATCCTCCAAACCGTGACTATCCAGGGTTGGGACCAGGAAGCAGAGTTGTAGTCTTACACACCTCTCTGCAGCTTCTCTCCCCCTGCCATCCCCTCATTACCCCATCCCCGTAGAGACGGTGCCTGCTCCCAGACTACCAATAACCAGCAAAAATCTATTTAAGCATAAAAATTCAAAAAGAAAAAATAATATAGCACCTTCTACTGCACCACAGACTAAAACAGTCAAATGTGGTCTATTAAACATTAGGTCTCTCTCTTCTAAGTCCCTGTTGGTAAATGATATAATAATTGATCAACATATTGATTTATTCTGCCTTACAGAAACCTGGTTACAGCAGGATGAATATGTTAGTTTAAATGAGTCAACACCCCCGAGTCACACTAACTGTCAGAATGCTCGTAGCACGGGCCGAGGAGGAGGATTAGCAGCAATCTTCCATTCCAGCTTATTAATTAATCAAAAACCCAGACAGAGCTTTAATTCATTTGAAAGCTTGTCTCTTAGTCTTGTCCATCCAAATTGGAAGTCCCAAAAACCAGTTTTATTTGTTATTATCTATCGTCCACCTGGTCGTTACTGTGAGTTTCTCTGTGAATTTTCAGACCTTTTGTCTGACTTAGTGCTTAGCTCAGATAAGATAATTATAGTGGGCGATTTTAACATCCACACAGATGCTGAGAATGACAGCCTCAACACTGCATTTAATCTATTATTAGACTCTATTGGCTTTGCTCAAAAAGTAAATGAGTCCACCCACCACTTTAATCATATCTTAGATCTTGTTCTGACTTATGGTATGGAAATAGAAGACTTAACAGTATTCCCTGAAAACTCCCTTCTGTCTGATCATTTTTTAATAACATTTACATTTACTCTGATGGACTACGCAGCAGTAGGGAATAAGTTTCATTACACTAGAAGTCTTTCAGAAAGCGCTGTAACTAGGTTTAAGGATATGATTCCTTCTTTATGTTCTCTAATGCCATATAACAACACAGTGCAGAGTAGCTACCTAAACTCTGTAAGGGAGATAGAGTATCTCGTCAATAGTTTTACATCCTCATTGAAGACAACTTTGGATGCTGTAGCTCCTCTGAAAAAGAGAGCTTTAAATCAGAAGTGTCTGACTCCATGGTATAACTCTCAAACTCGTAGCTTAAAGCAGATAACCCGTAAGTTGGAGAGGAAATGGCGTCTCACTAATTTAGAAGATCTTCACTTAGCCTGGAAAAAGAGTCTGTTGCTCTATAAAAAAGCCCTCCGTAAAGCTAGGACATCTTTCTACTCATCACTAATTGAAGAAAATAAGAACAACCCCAGGTTTCTTTTCAGCACTGTAGCCAG
Source organism: Thalassophryne amazonica (assembly GCF_902500255.1). Lineage (NCBI taxonomy): Eukaryota > Metazoa > Chordata > Actinopteri > Batrachoidiformes > Batrachoididae > Thalassophryne > Thalassophryne amazonica. The sequence continues at coordinate 73,087,576 of NC_047120.1, forward strand.
GCTGACAAAGAGTCAGAGCTCTATTGAGCTGAGTATTCCATTATCTTTAACTAGTAATGAGTTCATGACTTTCTTTGCTAACAAAATTTTAACTATTAGAGAAAAAATTACTCATAACCATCCCAAAGACGTATCGTTATCTTTGGCTGCTTTCAGTGATGCCGGTATTTGGTTAGACTCTTTCTCTCCGATTGTTCTGTCTGAGTTATTTTCATTAGTTACTTCATCCAAACCATCAACATGTTTATTAGACCCCATTCCTACCAGGCTGCTCAAGGAAGCCCTACCATTATTTAATGCTTCGATCTTAAATATGATCAATCTATCTTTGTTAGTTGGCTATGTACCACAGGCTTTTAAGGTGGCAGTAATTAAACCATTACTTAAAAAGCCATCACTTGACCCAGCTATCTTAGCTAATTATAGGCCAATCTCCAACCTTCCTTTTCTCTCAAAAATTCTTGAAAGGGTAGTTGTAAAACAGCTAACTGATCATCTGCAGAGGAATGGTCTATTTGAAGAGTTTCAGTCAGGTTTTAGAATTCATCATAGTACAGAAACAGCATTAGTGAAGGTTACAAATGATCTTCTTATGGCCTCGGACAGTGGACTCATCTCTGTGCTTGTTATGTTAGACCTCAGTGCTGCTTTTGATACTGTTGACCATAAAATTTTATTACAGAGATTAGAGCATGCCATAGGTATTAAAGGCACTGCGCTGCGGTGGTTTGAATCATATTTGTCTAATAGATTACAATTTGTTCATGTAAATGGGGAATCTTCTTCACAGACTAAAGTTAATTATGGAGTTCCACAAGGTTCTGTGCTAGGACCAATTTTATTCACTTTATATATGCTTCCCTTAGGCAGTATTATTAGACGGTATTGCTTAAATTTTCATTGTTACGCAGATGATACCCAGCTTTATCTATCCATGAAGCCAGAGGACACACACCAATTAGCTAAACTGCAGGATTGTCTTACAGACATAAAGACATGGATGACCTCTAATTTCCTGCTTTTAAACTCAGATAAAACTGAAGTTATTGTTCTTGGCCCCACAAATCTTAGAAACATGGTGTCTAACCAGATCCTTACTCTGGATGGCATTACCCTGACCTCTAGTAATACTGTGAGAAATCTTGGAGTCATTTTTGATCAGGATATGTCATTCGAAGCGCATATTAAACAAATATGTAGGACTGCTTTTTTGCATTTACGCAATATCTCTAAAATCAGAAAGGTCTTGTCTCAGAGTAATGCTGAAAAACTAATTCATGCATTTATTTCCTCTAGGCTGGACTATTGTAATTCATTATTATCAGGTTGTCCTAAAAGTTCCCTAAAAAGCCTTCAGTTAATTCAAAATGCTGCAGCTAGAGTGCTGACGGGGACTAGAAGGAGAGAGCATATCTCACCCATATTGGCCTCTCTTCATTGGCTTCCTGTTAATTCTAGAATAGAATTTAAAATTCTTCTTCTTACTTATAAGGTTTTGAATAATCAGGTCCCATCTTATCTTAGGGACCTCGTAGTACCATATCACCCCAATAGAGCGCTTCGCTCTCAGACTGCAGGCTTACTTGTAGTTCCTAGGGTTTGTAAGAGTAGAATGGGAGGCAGAGCCTTCAGCTTTCAGGCTCCTCTCCTGTGGAACCAGCTCCCAATTCAGATCAGGGAGACAGACACCCTCTCTACTTTTAAGATTAGGCTTAAAACTTTCCTTTTTGCTAAAGCTTATAGTTAGGGCTGGATCAGGTGACCCTGAACCATCCCTTAGTTATGCTGCTATAGACGTAGACTGCTGGGGGGTTCCCATGATGCACTGTTTCTTTCTCTTTTTGCTCTGTATGCACCACTCTGCATTTAATCATTAGTGATCAATCTCTGCTCCCCTCCACAGCATGTCTTTTTCCTGGTTCTCTCCCTCAGCCCCAACCAGTCCCAGCAGAAGACTGCCCCTCCCTGAGCCTGGTTCTGCTGGAGGTTTCTTCCTGTTAAAAGGGAGTTTTTCCTTCCCACTGTAGCCAAGTGCTTGCTCACAGGGGGTCGTTTTGACCGTTGGGGTTTTACATCATTATTGTATGGCCTTGCCTTACAATATAAAGCGCCTTGGGGCAGCTGTTTGTTGTGATTTGGCGCTATATAAAAAAAAAATTGATTGAATTGATTGATTGATTGATCAATTATTATATCATTTACTAACAGGGACTTAGAAGAGATAGACCTAATGTTTAATAGACCACATTTAACTGTTTTAGTCTGTGGTGCAGTTGAAGGTGCTATATTATTTTTTCTTTTTGAATTTTTATGCTTAAATAGATTTTTGCTGGTTATTGGTGGTCTGGGAGCAGGCACCGTCTCTACGGGGATGGGGTAATGAGGGGATGGCAGGGGGAGAGAAGCTGCAGATGTTTATTGGACTTCATCATAGACGGAAGCACTCCCTGCAACATAGAACAGGCCCTTTGGTTGACTTTGTAATGTATTCTGTGTGATCAACACGCTGGGCACGGCGCGGTGATGATTGGTGATCTCCGTGACGATGAGGCGGTTGCCAGGTCAACTGCAATTACAGAAGTGAGTAAAATGAGTCTGTTAGCACTAAAAGTCACATCAACATCCCTGCTTCTCAGGAGGGATGCTTTAGAAAAATCAAACAGCAAACAGACTGAGGGCTTTATGTGTTTCCATGGGCTTGTGTAGAATACAGCTTTCCTTTTACTTTGTATTTTCTGCTCACAGTAGCTGAATTTGTTGTTTATGGTTCAGTTCAGACGGTGCCAGGTGCTGTTCTCCTGTGGGCTGTAGTTGTTGGCAAACCAATTTTTTAAATGGTTTTTAATTTTTTTAATTTCATTTTCATGGTGTGTGTGTGTGTGTGGGGGGGGGGGGGGGGGGGGGGGGGGGGGTACACTGAGAGCACAGATATCAGGGAGATCTTGAGAGTCCGTTAAAAACACTGAACTGGTGCAGATTTGGTCAAATAAAAACATCTGACACTAAAATCGAGTCAGAGAAAATAATGATTATTATACATGTAATACAGAAGGGAGTCACTAGATGTCACCATTGTCACGTTGATATGTTGTGAAGCTCAGAGCACAGCAAACCCCATCTGAGGAGTTAAAATTTATATTCCCAAATACAAACTGTGTGCAGTCAGTGTAAAGAAATCAGCAAAAACTGTTGCTCTTAGTTAATTTCTTGTGACTTGCTTCAGTCTTTTTGCTTTCCCATTTAACCACACGGAGACTCAGTCAAAATAACTTTACACTTTTTCTGCAAACTGACTTCCATAATTTGCATTTGCACCAACTGTCACAGAAATGTGACTATAAAGGCCATTTCAGACACACAACAAATACAGTTTATGATGTTTACAACATGTCTTTACAAACTGTCTGAAAACTAGAGCGGTGATTTCCATCTGCACTGAGGTGAAGATCGCAACAGCTGAAGACAACATGTACTCAGGTGTTTTAGTATTTGGATAATCTACCAAAAATCAGCACAAGATGGCAGCAGTGTTTCACTCAAAGGACTTTTGGCATCTTCACTGGCAGTCTGTCTGTCTGCTTTGACAGTCTGTCTGTCTGCTTTGACAGTCTGTTCATCTGCTTTGACAGTCTGTTTGTCTGTGCCGGTAGTCTGTCCGTCTGCATTGGCAGTCTGTCCATCTGCATTGGCAGTCGGTCTGTCTGCTTTGACAGTCTGTTTATCTGTGCCGGTAGTATGTTCGTCTGCTTTGACAGTCTGTTTGTCTGCTCTGACAGTCTGTTTGTCTGTGCCGTAGTCTGTCTGTCTGCATTGGCAGTCTGTCCGTCTGCATTGGCAGTCTGTCCATCTGCTTTGACAGTCTGTTTATCTGTGCCGGTATTCTGTTCGTCTGCATTGGCAGTCTGTCTGTCTGCTCTGACAGTCTGTTTGTCTGTGCCATAGTCTGTCTGTCTGCATTGGCAGTCTGTCCGTCTGCATTGGCAGTCTGTCTGTCTGCTCTGACAGTCTGTTTGTCTGTGCCATAGTCTGTCTGTCTGCATTGGCAGTCTGTCCGTCTGCATTGGCAGTCTGTCCATCTGCTTTGACAGTCTGTTTGTCTGTGCCGGTATTCTGTTCATCTGCATTGGCAGTCTGTCCATCTGCATTGGCAGTCGGTCTGTCTGCTTTGACAGTCTGTTTATCTGTGCCGGTAGTCTGGTCGTCTGCTTTGACAGTCTGTTTGTCTGCTCTGACAGTCTGTTTGTCTGTGCCGTAGTCTGTCTGTCTGCATTGGCAGTCTGTCCGTCTGCATTGGCAGTCTGTCCATCTGCTTTGACAGTCTGTTTATCTGTGCCGGTATTCTGTTCGTCTGCATTGGCAGTCTGTCTGTCTGCTCTGACAGTCTGTTTGTCTGTGCCATAGTCTGTCTGTCTGCATTGGCAGTCTGTCCATCTGCATTGGCAGTCTGTCCATCTGCTTTGACAGTCTGTTTGTCTGTGCCGGTATTCTGTTCGTCTGCATTGGCAGTCTGTCTGTCTGCTCTGACAGTCTGTTTGTCTGTGCCGTAGTCTGTCCGTCTGCATTGGCAGTCTGTCCATCTGCATTGGCAGTCTGTCCGTCTGCTTTGACAGTCTGTTTGTCTGTGCCGGTATTCTGTTCATCTGCATTGGCAGTCTGTCTGTCTGCTCTGACAGTCTGTCTGTGTTGTAGTCTGTCCATCTGCATTGGCAGTCTGTTCGTCTGCACTGGCAGTCTGTCCGTCTGCTCTGACAGTCTGTTTGTCTGTGCCGGTAGTCTGTTCGCCTGCACTGGCAGTCTGTCCGTCTGCTTTGACAGTCTGTTTGTCTGTGCCGGTAGTCTGTTCGTCTGCACTGACAGTCTGTCCGTCTGCTTTGACAGTCTGTTTGTCTGTGCCGGTATTCTGTTCGTCTGCATTGGCAGTCTGTCCGTCTGCTCTGACAGTCTGTTTGTCTGTGCCGGTATTCTGTTCGTCTGCACTGGCAGTCTGTCCATCTGCTTTGACAGTCTGTTTGTCTGTGCTGGTATTCTGTTCGTCTGCATTGGCAGTCTGTCTGTCTGCTCTGACAGTCTGTTTGTCTGTGCTGTAGTCTGTCCATCTGCATTGGCAGTCTGTCCATCTGCATTGGAAGTCTGTCCGTCTGCTTTGACAGTCTGTTTGTCTGTGCCGGTATTCTGTTCGTCTGCATTGGAAGTCTGTCTGTCTGCTCTGACAGTCTGTTTGTCTGTGCCGTAGTCTGTCCGTCTGCATTGGCAGTCTGTCCATCTGCATTGGCAGTCTGTCTGTCTGCATTGGCAGTCTGTTTGTCTGTGCCAGTAGTCTGTTCGTCTGCACTGACAGTCTGTGTGTCTGCTTTGACAGTCTGTTTGTCTGTGCCGGTAGTCTGTTCGTCTGCACTGACAGTCTGTCCGTCTGCTTTGACAGTCTGTTTGTCTGTGCCGGTATTCTGTTCGTCTGCATTGGCAGTCTGTCTGTCTGCTCTGACAGTCTGTTTGTCTGTGCCGGTACTCTGTTCGTCTGCACTGGCAGTCTGTCCGTCTGCTTTGACAGTCTGTTTGTCTGTGCCGGTATTCTGTTCGTCTGCATTGGCAGTCTGTCTGTCTGCTCTGACAGTCTGTTTGTCTGTGCCGGTACTCTGTTCGTCTGCACTGACAGTCTGTCCGTCTGCTTTGACAGTCTGTTTGTCTGTGCCGGTATTCTGTTCGTCTGCATTGGCAGTCTGTCTGTCTGCTCTGACAGTCTGTTTGTCTGTGCCGGTACTCTGTTCGTCTGCACTGGCAGTCTGTCCGTCTGCTTTGACAGTCTGTTTGTCTGTGCCGGTAGTCTGTCGTCTGCACTGGCAGTCTGTTTGTCTGTGCCGGTAGTCTGTCGTCTGCACTGACAGTCTGTCCGTCTGCGCGGACAAACTCCCCCTCAAACAGAAGCAACAGGATTCTGCAGCAGAGATAAAAAACAAAACCATAACTGCTCTGATGATTTTGATAAAACTCTTCCTGTTTTGTCTGAGGAGTCTATCATTGCTTTGATTTGTTGGAAAGTCAGTCTATTAAAAGTCAGTAATGATTTCCTACATTTTTTCTTGATCAGAGAGTCAGTGGTGTCTTTTCTCTCGACCCTATCAACTCCTGGTTGCTGATTGTTCTACAGGGACATTCTCTAATGTTTAATGTTTTAGTTTTTTGGGGGGTGGGTGGGGGGGGGGCAGCATTTGAGAAAATTGGTCTATTTTTGAAGCCACTTTGAAACTGGGCTTTGCAATCAGCAGTATTTCAGTTTAATGATTAACAATGGAAACTCCAAAAAAAAACAACAACAACAACCTACTGTGCAGCTGAGAGAACTAAGATGAGCCAGAAATATTACAACAAATAAAGAAAAATAGAAATGACTTGCAAATGACTAGAAACTACAAATATGACTGCACCTCTCTTACCTTGACCTCCACAACCTTGACTTATGCTTTCCATTTTGAACTGGACCATTATCTTGCACCAAGGTACCACAAAATTTTGATGATGAAAAGCTCTTGGTTAGGGTTAGGTTGGTTGTGTGCACACACACACAGACCGACAAATCTGCACTGTGACAGGTCTGAAAACACAACCATCCTCAGTTTGTGTGGTGTAATTACTGTAGGTTTGGGATGACCAATCGGAAAAGTGAATTATGATTTGCTAATTCCAGACTAGTCAGGTGCTTCAGATTTTCCAGCACAGTATTAAAAACCAACACAGTCTCATGGCAATTTGTGATGGCATCAGATAAAGTGATTTAATCTACTAGATCGTGATGCCCTCATGATTTTTGTGAGGGCATCATGATCTAGTAGATCATGAGCAGCCATTAGACTGGGCTGTCTTGCAGACCCACCATGGGGCGTTAGGATTAGGGTTAGACTGCCCCATCATGAAAATCATCTAGATTTCATGATGGCATTGTGATCTAATACCTTGAGACTGCACTGACAGAGACAGGGCACCCTTGCAGATAATTACACCAAGTACAGGTATCAGCCAACATGGGTTAACATCATCAGTTTCTATTTAACCCCTTAACGCCCGAATTTATATAGCTGTATATAAAAAAATGTTTTTTGTGTTTTTGCCTTTAAGTAGATGGTAAATAATGTTGAGATTATTAATTTCACTTTTGCACAAAAACTAGATAGTAATATTGGGTATTCTGGTAATGACTTTATGTTATAATGTTATAATAATAATGATGGTATGTTGCAAATTTGCGACAACGGGCATACAGGCCAATTTGGTAAGTTGCATATTTGAGTCAGAGATTGTAGCATATATGCGACGATGGGCGTTAAGGGGTTAATCCACTAGATGGCGGATGCAGCCTGTGAGCTGTTGCCAGCAGCCGCAATCTTTCTTAGCATTATTTCGCTTCATCAGTCATTAGATTAAATATAAATCGATGATGCACTGACTTAAACTTGGGTTAAACTGATTTGAAAATACTGTTTTGTGCAGCATTTGGATGGAGCGACAAGCAGAAAAAAGAGTATCAGCTGGTTAAATAAATAAAAAATAATAAAGAAATAATAATTGTGTTGTGAGCTTTCATAAGTGTGGATTATATGTAATATTAATAATGTGGGAAAATGACTAACATTTCTGAAAAAAGGTTAGAAAATGATTTAGTTTCAGTGTAGGTGGAATTCTGTCCCATTCTTGCTTTATGTACGACTTCAGTTGTTCAACAGTCCGGGGTCTCCGTTGTCATATTTTGCGCTTCATAATGCGCCACACATTTTCAATGGGTGACAGGTCTGGACTGCAGGCAGGCCAGTCTAGTACCCGCACTCTTTTACTACGAAGCCACGCTGTTGGAACACGTGCAGAATGTGTCTTGCTGAAATAAACAGGGACGTCCCTGAAAAAGATGTTACTTGGATGGCAGCATGTGTTGCTCCAAAACCTGGATGGACCTTTCAGCATTGATGGTGCCATCACAGATGTGTAAGTTGCCCATGGGCACTAACATACCCCCATACCATCACAGATGTGCAAGTTGCAGTGGTGGGCACAGTTCCGCTAACTGCTAATTATCAAAGCTAATGTTTTCATTATTGGTTTAGCGTTTCAGATAACTTTGAAAACCATCATCAGACCAATCATCTTGCGATAAGTTGTGGTCCGATAATTTTTAGACAGCTAACATATTTTTTTCAGACGTGGTGAACAAAGCTTAACAGTTACAAACATTTATTAAGTCTAAAATCAGTTGAGTACCTACCTATCAAATGTTTTGTAGAAGATGTGCAGTTCTACCCTCTGCAAACAAAGGAGAGCTGGTTCCAGAAAAGAAAAAAACACTCATTTCTTTTGACTCCATACTGATACATTGGCAATATCACCCAAGTCATCCAGAGGCATACAGTTTTAACTTATGGTTAAAATTTTAACCAATCTAATTTTGGACAAGTTATTTAAATTAACGTCACCTCTGAAATTTATCATAAGGTAATACTTTATTGTCAGATCAGAGATCCGAAATTTGTGTTACATATTCAGTAGCTCGGTTACAACACAATACATAAACAACACAAATAAGACACAGATATTTCACAAACAAACAATCCACACAACAAAAATTTACTCGCATTGCGGCCTTGATAATGTTGTTATGGATTAAGCTCCTTATTTAGTTTAAGTATCGACTGATGCACAAAACAATGTTTCAGTCTGACCTTGTTAAACCGTAGAACACTGTATCGGCGTCCAGATGGAAGAAGGACATATTCACTGCTCAGAACATGGTTAGTGTCAAAGGTGATCTTGTTTGCCAGCCTTATTGTGTTGTTGGTGTTGTTGTGATAAGAGGTCTCATACAGAACCTTTAAAGGCTGACCAACAATTTTTAAGAGATTTTTAATGAGTGTTTCAGTCCAGATTTTACAGAAGTGGACATATCAGAATTTATAAAGTGAAAATATCAGATATATGTTTTAGTTTTAAAGTAATGCACTAATTTTGAAGGTTTTAGTGTGGACATGCTGTGTCCAGGTGCGTTATGGGTAATCTCAGTACATTCACGACAGAAGAAATGCATTTGAGACGCTCTGATCAGGCTCCACACGGACAACAGCATTAAACTCTTTCCATATTGTGCCTAAAACTCTTGTGAATATATTCTCTGGGTTTATAGATGTTATTGTGTTTGTTTTATGTAAAAATGCCAGAAGAAGCTCACGTTGCTCCTCCATTATTTTCAGTTGGAATCATTGCAATCGATTCCTGTTTGCAATTTAAAATAGTAAAATGGTAAATGGACTGCATTTATATAGCGTTTTTCCATCTGCATCAGACACTCAAAGTGCTTTACAATTATGCCTCACATTCACCCCAATGTCAGGGTGCTGCCATACAAGGCACTCACTACACACCGGGAGCAATAGGGGATTAAAGACCTTGCCCAAGGGCCCTTAGTGATTTTCCAGTCAGGCGGGAATTTGAACCCAAGATCTTCTGGTCTCAAGCCCAACACCTTAACCACTAGACCATTTATTTAGAGTTCTGTTTATGTCAAACACTGTCTATCGTCTTTGTTCCAGAGTAATATATATATATGTCTCAAATTCAGTTTGCGTTTATTAAATTCCATGCATCTTAAACGTAGCAGACACGAATTATCTGGAATTTTGTTTTGTCAAGTTTTCACGGTCTCTATTGCCATCTACTTGCCAATAGTGTTCATGGCAGTATTCGCCCTAAGTACTAAGCATCTGGACACCAGTAGAGGGCAGTGTTCTATTTATTTTGACACTGGTTATACATATAATCACAACTTGGCTTTGTTTTGCAAATAAAAAAAATATGCCATAAAAATGGCAGATTTTACAAAAGCACACTCTTGGGCCGACTATGCTGGAATTTATTCATCTTTTTAAACTTCTGGATCTGTTTCTAAATGTTTCATATCTGCAGTGATTAAACCATGACTTAAGAACCCTAATCTTGACCCTAGTGTATTGAAAAACTATCGGCCAATATCAAATCTATCATTTTGTTCTAAAATTCTGGAAAAACTGGTGTCACGGCAGCTTGTGGAACTAGAACTAGAACTAGAGACCTAGAAGCACTCAGAGAGTGCAAACCTCTGTCAAGGCCATGGGGTCACTGACGCCATAACATCTACACGCCGTGGAATCATTGAACCTAAAAAAGTCTAACAATGATGTTTGCTCAGTAGTAAAAAAAGTTTCATCTGCTGTGACTGGATAGCATGTATCCTTAGCGCTTGGCATCACAGTTTATTGCAACTTGCACCTTTCCCAGAAACTACTGTCATCTGAGCACTGATATTGATATTGCATGTGCTTATAGACAAAAACAAATAAGAGACAAAATTCAATTTATTATTCAACTAAACTGCAAATATATGAATTTTTTAACATTTATGAAACACTTCTCTAAACAAGGCCATAGGGTCACTGACCCTAAAGACATTCCCTCCTTGGCACAGTGATCTATTTCTTTTTGTCTCTTTCTCTAAAATTGTATATAAAAATCATTAGATTATTAATATATAAACAAAAATAAATTTAAGAAATATTACAATTTGAAAACAAATGCACCCGAACGTGATGACAGCTGCAACTGCTTAATGCTAACTTTTAACATTGAAAATGCCATAGACATGCTAACGCATTAGCATCAGGATCCGGTTTGTGATCCGGATCACCACTAAAATTTAATCACTTGTTCCTCTTGTCATTTCCACCCACTCCACAAAATTTCATCAAAATCCGTTCAAAACTTTTTGAGTTATTCTGCTGACAGACAGACAAACAAACAAACATACGCGACCGAAAACATAACCTCCACTGCAGTCTGCTTTTAGAAAATATCATTCCACAGAGATGGCTCTCACTAAAGTGGTGAATGATCTTCTGCTTACAATGGATTCGGACACCACTATGGTTCTGTTGCTGTTAGATCTCAGTGCTGCATTTGATACAGTGGATCATCATATTCTACTTGATAGGGTGGAAAATCATTTTGGGATTACTGGGAGTGCCCTTGCATGGCTGACGTCATACCTGACCAGTCATTCTAACTGTGTTTTTGTACAGTAACACTATCTCTAACCTTAGTGACATGAAATTTGGGATTCCACGGGGGTCCATCTTAGGCCCTCTGCTTTTCTCCCTTTATATAGCACCCCTTGGGCACATATTGCAGCGTTTTGGGATTACCTTTCACTGCTATACTGATGATACTCCTTTATACATGTCAATAACTGCTGGTAATCTCGTTCACATAAAATCCTTAGAAGATTGCCTTGCAGCAGTGAGAAGTTGGATGTCTAGAAACTTCCTACTTTTAAACTCTGATAAGACTGAAATGATGGTTCTTGGTCCAGTGAGACATCAGCGTCAATTTGACCAGTTAACGCACAGTCTCGGCTCATGTGTCATACATCACACTGACAAAGTGAGAAACCTTGGGGTAATTTTTGACCCTACGTTGTCCTTTGACTTCCACATTAGAAATATTACTAGGACTGCTTTCTTCCACCTGTGAAATAGTGAAGATTCGTCCCATCCTGTCTATGGCTGATGCTGAGACCCTGATCCATGCATTTGTCTCTTCTAGATTGGACTACTGCAATGTTCTAGTTTCTGGTTTACCGTAGTCTAGCATTAGGGGTCTCCAATTGGTTCAAAATACTGCAGCCAGACTTTTGACACGAATCAGAAAGTTTGACCACATTACACCCATTTTGGCGTCTCTTCACTGGCTTCCTGTCCCAGTGAGATCAGATTTTAAGGTTCTGCTACTAGTCTGTAAAATTGTTCACAGACTGGCACCTCCCTACCGAGCTGACTTAATTAAACCTTACGTACCGGCCCGGGCTCTGTGTTCTCAGGGTGCAGGACTACTTTGTGTCCCTAAGGTGAATAAGAAGTCTGCGGGTCACAGAGCTTTCTCTTATCGTGCCCCTGTTCTGTGGAATGATCTCCCTGTATCAATAAAAGTCATATTCTGTAGAGACTTTCAAGTTCAGACTTAAGACGCACTTATTTTCCCTTTCATATGGCTAGCATACTGGTACAGTTTTGTTTTACGCTTTTTACTCTTTTAATTCATTTATTAGTAATTGGAGCGGGCAGCAGCCTCAACTTTACCTAAATTCTGGGTCTTTTAGTGAAGTTTAGGGCTAGTGGCCGGCGATCACCTTAGTATTTCTTCTGTTTTTCTTGTTGTTTATTGCTGACAAATTATACTGTATTTCTTGTCTTTCTGATGCCTGATTCTGTTTTTTCTCTCTGTTTAAGGTGCAGCTCCATCCAGAGATGGGTGTGGTATTTGTGCTGGAGACCCTCCTGTCCTGTGCACCAACAGCATTTCCTGTATATTCGTTTTGTAATTTATGTTTGTATCATGGCCCAAGCAGAGGGTCACCCCTTTGAGTCTGGTCTGCTTGAGGTTTCTTCCTCAGAGGGAGTTTTTTCCACTGCTGCTCTGGGGGTTGGTAAGGTTAGACCTTACTTGTGTGAAGCACCTTGAGGCAACTGTGTTGTGATTTGGTGCTATATAAATGAAAATCAATTGAACTGAAAATTTTGGCTCCAATAACTGTTCATTTATAGATACTGCTTGCAGATTAAACTGTGTGAGTCCCTGTCTGTGATTGGTGGATGGTCTCAGGGGATGAAACAAAGCTGTCACAAACAGTCACAAACAGGAGCAGCATGAGAATGGGATCTTACAGACATGCAGGAACTTAGCTGAATGTGGCAGAGCTATGCACTCTGAGGGTGAGAGCAGATGAGTTCCAAAGTGACAGCGTGCAGAAGGTGGCATGGAAGCCAGAAGCATGCGGCATGGAAGCCGCGCAGGAAAGTGTCTGGAAACACCAAAAAATCAACAAGCTCTAATACGGGAATTTGAGGTAGTCAGGATAGTTTGAGATGAGCTCAGACATCAGAGCGCATGGAAGCGTCAGCGTAGGCAAGGTCATGCATTTCTCATGGAAGGCTCACGGAGTATCATGGAAAGTCACGGAGAGTCACGGAATACTCTTGCAATTAGGGTCACCGAAGACTGTGGCAAAGACTGAGCTCAGAGCTGGGGTTTAAGTAGCCGGCTCCTGATCAGGAGATCATGAGCGTCAGCTGCCAGGAGAAGATGAGCTGTAGGTGTTCGTCGGCTCTGCAGCACGCCACCTGGAGGGAAAACAGACAAACTACACACGAGGTTAAAAAAGGGAAGGGCAAAGCAGACCATGACAGGCACCATATATTTACATTAACCTACATCGATGTTTGGCTTTGCCTTAGTTATTTTAATTCAATAAAATTGTTGTGTTTGTCGCTTTGACAGACTGGCGTCCTGTTCAGGGTGAACCCCGCCTTGCACCTGGGATAGGCTGCAGCCCCCGTGACCCTTAATTGGAGTAAGCGGTTGAAGATGAGTGAGTGAGTGTTGTGTTATTCATTTAAATAACTTTGTCAGGTTTTCTTGCAGGCGTTGTACTCTGTATGAAAAGTCTTTGTCTCGGTTTGCTGGAGAGAAACTCTTCTTCAGTCTCATTTTCATTTCACAAGAGGAAACATGAGACAATGAGGAAGTTCAAGCCATGTCCCATCATAAAGGATCCTTTCTCTTTCTTCTGACCCATGAACCATCTCTTTCAGATCTCCACGTGCGTTGGCAAGACCCTCAAAGATTCTGCTGGCACATGCTGGCTATTTCCCCTATTTTTTGGATGAAAAGGACAAGTCCCTCACCCAGCAAGAATCCTTGGAAACTCTTAAAAAGCACCTCCTATAGTACTTGTTAGTTCCTTTTGAAGTGCTCTCTTTCTGTCTATAGATACTGCTTTCAGAGAAAAGGGTTAAGACAATGCAAAGAACTCTTTGATTCACTGTATTAAAATAAACATACAACAGGATACGTGTTTGTGGCAGCGTGTCCCAGAGATCGGATGACTCGTCCCTCACTTTGTTCCCTGGGATCTCTGAACTGGTTCATGTACAGGGCACAGACGGACACGCGGTTACATTAAAGCATGCTGCATTTTACTGATAGACACAAGTGGCACCCTGAACCTGAAACCTCCTGAGCTCCTTCCTGCTTTCAGCCACATTGGTGCCTTCACTCGTTCCCACTGCATGATTCTTACATCTCTCTTCCTTCTATTCAACCTCCCGGGATCATGCTGGCCTTCCCAAAGGCCCTCATTTCCTCATGCATCCTCACTCCAGCAGGCTGCGGTTGCTGTTTTTCCTTTGGTCCGTAGGGCGTGGCAGTGTTGTGTGTGCTGGCGCTTTGAGTATGACCTAGCTTCTAGGTCGGGTCTCATCTGCTGGACAGGGTTAGTGACACATCCTTACACAATTCAAATTATTTCATTTATATTGTGCCAAATCACAACAACACTGCCTCAAGGCGCTTCACACAAGTAAGGTCTAAGCTGTCCAACCCTCCTGAGCAAGCACACAGGCGAGAGCAGTAAGAAAAGCTCCCTCTGGTGATAATGACGAAGAAACCTCAAGCAGACCAGACTCAGAGGGGTGACCCTCACTGCTTAGGCCGTTCTAACAGTTACAAGGTTTTTACAAAGATTAAAGTATTTCTTAACAGAAGAAACGGAAAACAGAAACAGAAAAAACTGAAGATCAACAAAAACAGTCCTTAATTGAAATTAAAATCAGTCCATTTTGGGTCTTTTCAACTTTGTGCGTCCAATTCCACAACGTGTGGGGCTTCCAACGCAGGCAGGGCCTCCGGTCATTGGAGCAACAGAGACAGGGCAACAGGCATCCTGAGGTCAGTCCGGCACCCTGGGGTGCCAGGCCAGCATCTCTTGAAGGTCTCGGCAGAAGGCACTGCTGAATAATAATTTTTTAAATGATAATTTAAAAGAACAACAAATGTTTCATCTGAGAAGAAGCCACTGTGCCTGCAGCGTGCTTTCCCTGTAAATGATTTGTTATACTCAGTTTCCTTGAAATTTTGGGGAGATGAGTAAAACTATAGATTTTTGGGCAGTCTGTGCAGTAGCCAATCAGAAAGTGGAGTTTTTCATTGACACAGAAGCCACCGCGATCACCATTTGTGAATGTGTGATTGTTCGTTATATAAGTCACACTGGAGTATAAGTTGCAGGACCTCCCAAACTACTAACCCCCCCCCCAAAAAATACAAACAAACCACAACTAATACTTCAGAAAATCTGATCATTTGTTCCACTTTAACTTGATTTGCCCGGAGTGACCACGGCAGGTTCAGTGTGGATTTGCATGTTGATTTGGAGTTTTATAGCTCGTGCACATCCTGACATGACGGGGGTGGGGGGTGGCCTTGTGTTGGGAACCAACACGAGCCGGCTCACCACTTGTGCCTGTTTTTACCACATGATATAATAGAACAAATGGTTGATTTGGAAATGTGACTGAGTGGTGATGCAGTTAAAGAAGGAAAAACCCCTTCAGAGTGTCTCTGTTCCAGGAGTCCAGGCCAGTCTGGGTTAAACTGCATCCTTGTTCAGGAAACGACGACTGCTGTGCGCAACAGTTGATGAAAAGCTTTTTCAAGAAGAAAATGAGAGTGGGTCTTTTCTGTGCAACAGACGGACTGCAGTCAAACAATAGTGCAAAAATAGGAAAATAATATGATCTGCTGATGTTGCACCGCAGGTTTATGAGAAAGTCGCCACGTGTCAGGTTTCGCCAGGCTGCCAGATCCAGGCAGCGTGTTTTGATGCTGCTGTGGAGTTTGACGTCAGGCGAAGAACGAGGGAGGAAGGAGGAGAGAAAACTTATATTGAATTGCTGTCGAGAAGCGACACCTGCCTTTAGCTTTCTCTGTCTCTCTCTTTTAAATCACTCTGCACTGAGCAGGTGTGGAAACCATGAGGTGACCAGTTTAAATAGAAACGTCCCCTCCAATTTACAGTTGTCATTCATTACGCTTTAGACGGACCAGTTTTGTCAGTTTCACTTGTTATAAGTAGCTTTTTGCTTGTTGTATTGTAAAGGACCTTATTTAGAAAGAAGGAAGTGAATTTCCTGCCTGTTTGGTTTTCAGGTCAGTCTGAGGTCAAGGAAGAGCAGATTAAATTTTGATCCACATTTCTTTGATCTTGACTTTGATATCTGGATTGCTGTAATCGGGATCATGGTCAGTTGTGGTGCCGTGGGATCTGGAGTCGTAGCGTCTCAGCTCACCCACCAAAGCCTGGACTGTAGTCTTAGGATCCTTTTTTCTTTGAGATTTTCCTTAAGGGCTAACTTAACTAAGGTGACAGGTGTGAGCATGAATAAGCTATTTGTGGTGACAACTTTTACAAAGGGAGTCTGACAGTGAAAAGAGATTTGTGTCCCCACCCACAACATCATCATTACAAGTACACAAAGACATTGAAGATACTGAAGATCCACCGGCAGGCAGCTGCTCAGGACGACAGCTAAGGCGACAGTGGCAGCTAAACCACAGCAATCACGTTTCTTGCTTCTCGACGCCCATCACGGCCTCCACGCTGCCGCTGAAATCACACGATGACAACAGCATCTGGTTCACTGTCAGTCTGTGCTGGAACCTCATCACTTCTGTGGAGAAAATCAGCGCAGAAATCTGGGGAAGTAATCATGATTTTCTTTTCCTTTCTTTTGAAGGTGTGATGAACAGAAGCCAGTTGTCGTCGTGTCTCAATCCATGCACCATGTGGATGATGTGAGGCAGCGAGCAGGTGTGACAGTCAAGAACGCTCCAGATCACCTTCATTGTCCCCTTTCTCCTAAAGTTTGAAATCCTTCTTTTAGAGTGGTGGCCTGAGTGGGCTGGATTTTCCCGAGTCGTGCACGTGCAGCCATAGACGTGCTGAAGGTTTACGGTCACACGTAGAGTTGTAGTTATGCATGCAATGCGAACCTCAGTTAACAAATAACCTTTTGGTAACATTGCATATTGATTATATTTAGTTGTGGTTATCAGAAACATTTCTAGAAGGTTTTCCAATGTTATTACTTCCTTTTATATATTGACAAGTCGTGTTTATAGTCGAGGAAAATTTGGCAAATATATTTATTCTAGTCTCACTGTTGTGTGGGCCAGCAGAAGAGGAGGTACTGCTGGCCCACCACCAGAGGGCGTCCTGCCTGAAGTGCGGGCTTCAGGCACGAGAGGGCGCTGCTGCCACGGACACAGCCGGGGGTGACAGCTGTCACTCATCTCCACTTCATCAATCCACTCCATAAAAGCCGGACATCATCTCCACCTCACTGCCGAGATATCATCTACCTGTGAAGGTACTTTTCTCTGCTGACTTAAATCATTGAGTAATAACCTGAACTTCTTTGCAGCCGTATTCCTGTGGCGTTTCATTATCTGTGGATTGGCGTAAAGTGTGATCAGTGACGGCTTCGCTTCACACTCCAACCAGATAAGTGATTTAACAGGACCTGCACGAGTGTGTGATTAGAGGTGGAGGTGACTTTCCACCTTCTGACTGTTTTTGTTACTGGGTGTGCACACACCCACATCTCACTGTTAGTGCTGCTCGCCAGCAGTACCAGATCCGACAGTCGGGGACGGTGATCACCTGGGAATTCGGGACTTGGCGGCTCCAGTATTCTCCGGGTTCTGTGGCGGTGGAAATCGTGTGGTTCCGGCTCTTCTCAGGACAGACGTCTTCTATCCTCGAGCCTGCCCACACGTCACCTTGGTGTATTGACTGCTGTCAGATTCTGTGATTGTATCATCGTTGTGCACATTCACAACATTAAATTGTTACCTTTTGGCTCATCTATTGACCGTTCATTTGCGCCCCTGTTGTGGGTCCGTGTCACTACACTTTCCCCAACACTCACTGTCTTTCTTATTTCAAATTTCTTTAAATGATGAGACTATGACTTTAGATAACGTTACCAGAAGGTTTTGGCAAGATGTTGGCAGAATGTTTAGCACAACATTCTCGAAACATTTGTTCTAACGTTACTATCAAACATTCTTGGAACCAAGAAGAAACTTTCCTTTCCTTGGAATGTTTTTTAACAAACACTCTTATAACATTTTGGGAACTTTGTTTTGTTAGCTGGGACTCCACCTCTGTTGGGAAGTTGAGTTACTTGAAATGGAAGTCAGTGGATTGATCAAACTGAAATCAGATTAAATTCTTTATACTTTGCCACATTTTCTTTATTCTCTCAAAAGGTTGTTTATATGTTGTGTATATATAGCGCCTCGTCCACATCACAGGCAGTATCTTCCCTTGACAGACATCGAGGGAAGAAGTGCCTTGAGTGTTTTATCCATCCCTGAATCACACCCACATCAATTCCATCACACGCCTCTTCCACAGCCTGCGCTAAAGGAATGTGCACATCGGGCTGCCGGTCATATACTCATATACTCTTCTATAGGGTTCAGAAATGGTGAGTATGGTGGGAGGTATTGCACAAGAAACGGTGGGTGCTTAGCAAAACAATTTTGGACGATGAAAGCTCACGTTGTCCCATACTACAACGTAGCGGTTTCTTTGATGGTCTGCATCATTCATACGCTCTGGTGATATGAGAATGTTGTGGAGTCTGTCCAGAAATGTGAGAATATGGGCTGTGCTGTATGGTCTAAGGTTGGCATGACGGTGGAGGACACCATGCGTATTGGAGATGGCAGCACACATTATGATGTTCCCACCACGTTGGCCAGTAACATCTATAATGGCTCTGTGGACAATGATGTTTCTTCCCTTCTTCTGGTCTTTGCTACTTTTGGAGACTTGAGAGGAGGTTTTGCTCTCTGCGTGTCAGTTAACATAATTGTGCTCTGCAGAACTTGTGGTTCCGAGGGTTTGTAAGAGTAGAATGGGAGGCAGAGCCTTCAGCTTTCAGGCTCCTCTCCTGTGGAACCAGCTCCCAATTCAGATCAGGGAGACAGACACCCTCTCTACTTTTAAGATTAGGCTTAAAACTTTCCTTTTTGCTAAAGCTTATAGTTAGGGCTGGATCAGGTGACCCTGAACCATCCCTTAGTTATGCTGCTATAGACTTAGACTGCTGGGGGGTTCCCATGATGCACTGAGTGTTTCTTTCTCTTTTTGCTCTGTATGCACCACTCTGCATTTAATCATTAGTGACTGATCTCTGCTCCCCTCCACAGCATGTCTTTTTCCTGGTTCTCTCCCTCAGCCCCAACCAGTCCCAGCAGAAGACTGCCCCTCCCTGAGCCTGGTTCTGCTGGAGGTTTCTTCCTGTTAAAAGTTTTCCTTCCCACTGTCGCCAAGTGCTTGCTCATAGAGGGTCATTTTGACTGTTGGGGTTTTTCTGTAATTATTGTATGGCTTTTGCCTTACAATATAAAGCACCTTGGGGCAACTGTTTGTTGTGATTTGGCGCTATATAAATAAAATTGATTTGATTTGATTTGATTTGGATGTCATTTTAGTGTGTTAGCTGTTGGAAAAAACTGTAAAACCTGCACCGTCCCCCTGAATATTCCATCAGACTGAACGATGACAGACAAACCTGTCAGGGTTTGAATATTTGTCTGGTTTTCTGTTTTGTTTTTTTTGTTTGCTTGCTTACTTTTCTGTTTTTCTGTGTTTTGTTTTTCTGTGTGTTCTTTCTCTTGCTGGGTCTTTCTGCTTGGGTCTGTCTGTCTCTCTCTCTCTTGTCTGTCTCTTGGTGATGGGTGTTTCCCTTTCTCTGGCCACACCCTTGTTCAGGTGCTTTCCCTGCACACTTGTTCCTGATTTGCTGATTGTCACCTGGGGTTATATAAGCTCACTGGGTGTTGTCAGTTTGTTGTGCCTTGTGCCTTTATTCCAGCTATGTTCCTACGTTCCATAGTCCTGCCTGCCTCATAGTGTGTTCCTGACCTCCAGCTTGTTGCCTCGACCATGCCGATTGCCTGATGATTTTTGTACTGCTGTTTTTCTTGACTTCTTACTTGTGTACCGACCTTTGCTATCCCCTCAAGAAAAGCCCTTTTACAACCAAAGCTGTCTGTTCGAGCTGTGCATTTGTGTCCAGCAATTCCTGACCATCCAGCCTGATAGAACCCTGTGGGACCCATTCGTCACCTGTGGTGAGAGTAAACAAAGAGGGGAATTCGGTGATCTTTTTGCAGTGCTGGAGAACTGTTGTGTGATCACTGAATTTAGAACAGTCACACGTTACTGTATTACAGACAAATGCAATGTGATTCCGCGAACACCCAAGACTGGGTTGTATATGTTAATAATGCTTAAAAATCCAGGAATGTTGGGCTTAGATCTACTTTTAATAGACTGCAGGAGCTATGAAGTCATACTGTGTGCAGAATGAAATTAAAGGTCCCTGCGGGCTCACCAGTAGTTAATATCACTCACATTTTGAGTTCATTTTCTTACCATTTTATTCTTTTGTGTATTTAATAATGCCAAAACACAAGAAAAAGATGGAGGGGATTTTAGTGAAATGGAGGAGAAACACATAGTCTACCCTGTACTGGCCGTACGAACACAATGCATCTCCATCACGCTGTGTATTTGTCTTTTCTCTCCCATTAACACATAACAATCACTTCTAGTTTTGCTCCAAGACCTGGAACTGTGTTAAAGGTTTTAATTTGCTCAAAATGCACTCGCTGCTCTTTTTCTCAGCCCAAAGCCATAATGGTTGGATGAAAATGTGCTTATTACACAACCAACCCCAAACCCAACACCCCGCTCTGTCACAAGACATATTTATCCATGATAGAATGCAACATTAATAACCCATCACACACAGCTTTCCCAATGCTGCGTGTTTACTTCAGCTTCTGCCTAGTGTGAAGGCAAAAGTAACACACCACAGAGTTAGATCAGGCATTCTGGGAGACACGAGACACTTGGCAGGTTTGTGTGACGCCATCAGCTGTTTGCTTGAGTTGCAAATTTAAAGTGAAGTTCTGGAATAATTGTCTGCTACAGCAGTTTGATATAATCTGTACCAGCAGAGATCACACACTTTCCCACTTAAGCAGTTTGTACGTTTCTATGATTTTTAGTAAAATTACTTGTGGGAGGCACGTGGTGGGGCAAGCAGATAACACACGTGCCTCCCACAAGAGGATTCCGAGTTAAAGGTCAACCATGCCCCAGTCATTTGTGAGGAAGGACATCCAGATCATTGTGGACCTGCAGGGTGACCCTGAGTGAATTGGGAGAAGCCAAAAGAATCTTTCAACTGCAAATCAACCTTCGTGGGAATGTTGCTTTTGATGAATAACAGAATTCATGATGTACCAGATTTGGCTCCAGGAGTAACAATAATTTCTTTTTTATATGAGATACAGCAGCTTGAATTTTGCACTTTGCTGCATTTCACAAAAGCATCACAAGGTTAAGATGTTCTTGTGCTGGAACTCAGACTGTCTTAGGCTAAACAAAACCCTTGGCCCTGGCCTGTGCCTAAGACCATCTGAATATTGGGACAAAGGCCCTGTGACCTTTTCTTTCTAATCTTTTTTAGTTGCCCTGATCGAGAGCATAGCTCATGCAGCCACATGGACTTTTCAGACAGGCACTGTGTCATCACTGCAGCAGCTTTTTGGCCAACTAAATAGTCGCTGCAACATTATTCACTGAAGGAGTAGTTTGCTTCTCCACCTACAGTCATTGAAACTAAATTATCACAATAGACACAAATAAAACCTCATCCATACCAGAAGACTGGACAGACATTAACGTCCTGCTGAGGGTGAGCACTTTTATAAGATAGCCGTTAACTGTTCACTGGCATAGAAACAAATCCCATGAAGAGCGCTTTTTATGCCCCGCCTCGTGGCGCATAGCATCCGGGTTCTCCATCTGTCCGTCCGTCTGTCTGGCCGCAATTCGTTCGCGGCAACGTAGATCAGCACCTATTGCCCGCAAAAATGTCATATTTGGTGGATGCATGCCTTAGAGAAGTACTTCGCATGGGTTTGAAGGCCAGTGACCTTGACCTACTTTTCAAGGTCACCAATGGTCACAACTGTCAAATCCTTCGCCGCAATGTAGCTTCGCGCCTATTGCTCGCAGAAACTTCGAAACTTCATATTTGGTAGTTACATGCCTTGGAGGAGTACTTCGCATGGGTTCAAAGGTCAGTGACCTTGACCTACTTTTGAAGGTCACCAATGGTCACAACTGTCAAATCCTTCGTCTGAAATTTTGTTCACCGCAATGTACCTCGGCACCTATTGCTTGCAAAAACTTCATATTTGGTGGGTACGTGCCTTGGAGGAGTACTTCACATGGGTTCGAAGGTCGGTGACCTTGACCTACTTTAAAAAAAATTACCAATAGTTGCATTTGTTCGAAGGCTACCGACTTTTTATGGTCACTGTTGGCCACATCCTCTAAATAAATATAATGTCAATCTCCAATTTTTCCACTGTGTATCCTAGTTTACATCAAACACATGAGGGTTCAACCAAATACCTACCCCACACATGTACATATTACTGCACTTTACATGAAAAATAGTACTGCATGCAGGACATTTCATGACGAATGTCTCTAGTTCTTTTTAAGAAAATGCAGAGATGATACACTTATCGGTGTCCTCTCAGTGCTTTTCTGACAGTTGAGAGACTGGAAAAAGGGAACGATAAGAAGAGACATGCAGCAAAGGTCACCCAGGCTGGGATCTAAACCTAATTCGACGAACTTCATTCTGCAGCATGAAGTATCCACATTAACCGCTCATCCATGAGCATCCTGCTCTGTGCCAAGTTTGGAGGTGGTCAATTCATAGGAAGAAGGTTTGGTTTTAGAATCCTGATAACATTCATGGTTCTGGTTGCAGCAATCAAAGAGACCTACTCAAATAATGTCATGGATATTCAGAATTATTCAACCTGGTCTCATGGCAAGTTGTGAATCAGCAGCATGAAATATACATTAATTTATTGGTTCGTGATATTGTGACAAAAAGTGCCTCATTTTCATCACGGCAGCACAAAATCATTCTAATTCATTCCGTGATGGCTGCATGAAATTAAAGGTGAAGCGGGGGGGTTATGGTTAGGGTGGGGGGTAGGAGCAGGGTTAGTAATGGTGAGTTAAAAAAAAGTCACAAGAATTTGACTCATTTTGTCATGTGAGGACAAAAAAAACAAACAAACAAACAAAAAAGTGAGACTGGGCTGAATTATTATATGGCTATGTCGGTACACGCGCTGTGATTGGCTGTTTTCCGGTCTGATATTTTCCCATATCTGACTGTTACCATGACAGTCGGTCCAGATCATGCATCAGATTGGTTACAAACCATAAAGCTAAAAAAAATGATTAGAAAAACCAAGTCGGACATGAACGTACTCCATAAATATCTAAACAGCATTGGAGAAAACACACAGATAGAAAGATTACCAGCTAACGAGTGGACCATCTGTCAGAAGGTTCTTCATGGAGGTGAAGAGAACGGGTCTGACTACAAGCCCAAAACCGCCAGCAGCTTCATATTTGGGCGATACTGGACGTTTGTGTGTGTGTGTGTGTGTCTGTGTGTATATATATATATATATATATATATATATATATATATATATATATATAAATAGCCATATAATAAACAAATTATGAACCTCACTTTATCGATTAATAATCCTTTATCATTGATTAGATGAATGTCTTCTTTTATTAGACACTTGACATCATTGTTCATGCAAACTCCCCACAGCAGCAGCACCAGCAGGAGGTTTGTTCTCTGTCCCAAAGGGCGTGTTTGAGGTAGAGAATGGTGTAGGTTCTACCCCCAGTCAGATGTTCCCCGCTGTTCTGGGATTCAAATGGGCAACCTCCTCATCACAAGCGCCATTCTCTGGTCTCCAACGTACCACGAGCTTATATTTTCATTTGGTGGGTGATAGTTCTCCAAGGCCGTCAGACGAGGAGGTTGGAACACGAACATATCATTACTGGCCCATTGGGAAAGACTTGAAAAGATTAATGATCATTTCTGTCAATATAGGGAGTTATGGCCACTGGGGTTGTCGTGGCAACAAGCTAGAGTTGAGCGTAGGCGGGTAAACAGTGTGGTTGGGCTTTTTGGATGTGAGCGTGAGAGATCCCGTGATGTATACGTGCATGCAGACAGCACTCCCAGAACGTGTGTTTGTGAGCATCTCTGGGTTTGTTTTTACCACTTCACCCCGCGAGCAGCCCGGACGAGGACTTCATCACCGCCGTCTGTCTGTCCTACTGTCCTCTCTGTCCATTGTGTCTGATGAGGCTGCAGCGGGGGACGCGCTCATACACGAGCTCCACGCCCCCCCCCCAGTCAAAGCAGGGAGGGTTTAATGAGCACTGCTTCAAAAACCTGGCGTGTTTTCCCTCAGCTTGGCTCAAGTGCACGTGATTCCTGTAAGTTACAGCGGACAACAGACAGCTTATAGTCTCAGTCAAAAGACAAATCAACTGGAGCTTCACTTTGTACTGAAATCCATCAAGGCCAAACTCCACATCTGTAAATATCTATAAAATGCAGGCAGATGGTTCAATAGTATCCAAAATGATAAATGTTTATGAGTGCAATGACAGGAATATTTGCATGAGTTGACAGATGGACGTGGCAGCAGCCTTCAATGAATAAAAATATTCTTTCCAATGCATGAATTTTGGAAAGCATTCATTATTTGTTTTATATGACACCTAAATAGAGTCCCATCATTTGATATTTTACTCAAAATTAGACAGCTATTTCTTGTCTGAGCAGGAATCCTTAACAGTTGTCAGAATGTACATCTGAGGTACAAGCCTGGATTTGATGTGTTTTGTTGAAAGAAAATCATTCTCTGCTCCACGATGAAGCTAAGAGTGGTGATGCAAAACACAAAACTTGCACTGCAGACAGCTTCTTCAGGCACAGCCACAGAAGCCCATAACTTCTTCTGGTTTGTCTGGGTGTCTTGGTGGCTTTAATCACTCATGTCCTTCTTGCAAAGTCATTTAGTTTTTGAGAACTGCCTCCTCCAGACAGTTACCACGGAGTACCATGTGGTGACTGATGCAAATTAAGTCCAAGACATAATCAGTGACTTGGAAATGTTCATGTGTTCATCCCCTGACGTGTCTGAATATTTACGTGTGTTTTACCAAAGCGTTCCATTACAACAGCGTGGCTTCGTAGTAAAAGAGTGTGGGTACTAGACTGGCCTGCGTGGCTGGGCCGGTAGCATAGATTTATGTTTACACTACCTGTCCATACCTGCCCATAGTAACAGGCGGGTATCCCAATACCCACCCACTGTGCATAAACTGATGATGTCATAGTGCATGCAGCCCAAGAACTGTTTGCAGAGGAAAAGATGAAAAGGTGAGAAGTGTGTGTTAGTCCCAATATGGATATTACGGATGATTTTCTCATGGACAGTCCTACAATGAACAGCAGCCAAAACAGCCAGCTTGACGATGACGCCCTGCCGAACTTGGAGAGCAGTGCGGTACCAGCTAACGCGACAAAATCAACCGAGTTTGGAATGCGCAAGTTCCGTGACTGGCTCATGCAACACAATATTGAATGCGACCTGCATACTGTTACGCCACCAGAACTAAATGACACGCTGTGGCGCTACTATGCCGAGGTGAAGAGTAAAAACCCGGGTAAATAGCTCACCCTATCTACACTGACTCAGCTAAGGGTAGCCATTAAATGGGCCATGAGCTCCGCACCTTACAGCAGGAATTTTAATGTCATCATGTTAATGTGATTCCACATGTTGTGTATCTCAGTAAAGTGATAATAATACAATAACATGCTTTGGGAGGGCAGTATGCATTTTCTGAGTCCCTGCGTCCATGCCCAGTCGCCCAAAATGACCATCTGTCATTATTGGCGACCCCGGACTGTTGAACAACTGAAGTCGTACATCAAGCAAGAATGGGAAAGAATTCCACCTACAAAGCTTCAACAATTAGTGTCCTCAGTTCCCAAACGCTTATTGAGTGTTGTTAGAAGGAAAGGTGATGTAACACGGTGGGAAACATACCACTGTCCCAGCTTTTTGTGTTGCAGGCATCCATTTCAAAATGAGCAAATATTTACAAAAAAACAATAAAGTTTATCAGTTTCAACATTAAATATCTTGTCTTTGTGGTGTATTCAATTGAATATAGGTTGAAGAGGATTTGAAAATCATTGTATTTGTATTTATTTACATTTTACACAACGTCCCAACTTCACTGGAATTGAGGTCGTAGAATTCTCCCTAACAGAGAAACAGACTGAGTAAAGACACAAAGAGTCACAGAGCTTTTCTTTGATCATAGATCCAAAGATAATAGTTGCAGACAAATTAAGGATGTGGTGTTTTGGGGTCACAGTGCAGGAGAACGTGCTAACGATGTGCTGATCACCTTCTCGTTTGGGTCTCCAGATGCAGCTGAATGAACAGGAAATGCCGAGCTGCTTTCTGTGCATCATCCTGCAGGTTAAATGGTGTCACACTCACAGGAAAGGGTTAAACGGAACCACATGGCCGCACACACGAACACACAGATGCACACGTGCACTCACGGTGCACAAAAGTGAAAATGTCCAGATGCTTTCTTTCACGGGTTTGGAGCATAGCCTTTGCATGCATGTGCACACGTAGCAGTAGATATGCAGCAGCTGAGTCCCGGCTCCGCTGTAGGTTGGTGGTTTTGTGTGTTTGCCCATGTTGCCATGGCGACAGACCCTCCAGGCATGCTCTAGGGCTACTGTGTTAGCATTAGCTCTGTTTATGATGGCACAGACCACGGAGAGGGTGGGACACAGACATGCAGGCAGAGAGACAGTGAGAGCGATAGAGAGACTTCAGGGTGTTTTCTTTTCAACAAGTCATCATGTTGGTTGTATGAACTCACTATTTTCAAAGATGCAGATTGATGTCACTGCGTAAAACAGCACCTTATGAGCGCAGCTTCAAAAATGGAATGACAAACCAATAAACTGAGGCTTAAAAGCTGCGACTGAATGTTGCAGCTCTGGTCCTTCTGCTGTCCTTCTGAGAGCATCTGAGAGCATCTGGGAGTGTCTGGGAGCATCCAGGAGCGTCTGGGAGCATCTGGGAGCATCTGGGAGCGTCCGGGAGCATCTGAGAGCATCCAGGAGCATCTGAGAGCATCCAGGAGCGTCTGGGAGCATCTGGGAGCGTCCGGAAGCTTCTGGGAGCATCCAGGAGCATCTGAGTGCATTTGGGAGTGTCTGGGAGCATCCAGGAGCGTCTGGGACCATCTGGGAGCGTCTGGGAGCATCCAGGAACATCTGGGAGTGTCCAGGAGCATCTGAGAGCATCTGGGAGTGTCTGGGAGCATCCAGGAGCGTCTGGGAGCATCCAGGAGCATCTGGGAGTGTCCGGAAGCTTCTGGGAGCATCCAGGAGCATCTGAGAGCATCTGGGAGTGTCTGGGAGCATCCAGGAGCGTCTGGGGGCATCTGTGAGTGTCCGGGAGCATCCGGGAGCATCCAGGAGCGTCTGGGAGTGTCCAGGAGCATCTGAGAGCATCTGGGAGTGTCTGAGAGTATCCAGGAGCGTCTGGGAGCATCTGGGAGTGTCTGGGAGCATCTGAGAGCATCCAGGAGCATCTGAGAGCATCCAGGAGCGTCTGGGAGCATCTGGGAGCGTCCAGGAGCATCTGAGAGCATCCAGGAGCATCTGAGAGCATCCAGGAGCGTCTGGGAGCATCTGGGAGTGTCTGGGAGCGTTTTGGAGCATCCGGGAATGTCTGGGAGTGTCCAGGAGCATCTGGGAGTGTCCAGGAGTATCTAGGAGCGTCCAAGAGCTTCTAGGAGCATCCAGGAGCATCTGGGAGCATCCAGGAGCATCTGGGAGCTTCTGGGAGCATCCAGGAGCATCCGAGAGCATCTGGGAGTGTCTGGGAGCATCCAGGAGCGTCTGGGAGTGTCCAGGAGCATCTGAGAGCATCTGGGAGTGTCTGGGAGCATCCAGGAGCGTCTGGGAGCATCCAGGAGCGTCTGGGAGCATCTGGGAGCGTCCGGAAGCTTCTGGGAGCATCCAGGAGCATCTGAGAGCATCTGGGAGTGTCTGGGAGCATCCAGGAGCGTCTAGGAGCATCTGGGAGCGTCCGGGAGCATCCGGGAGCATCCAGGAGCGTCTGGGAGTGTCCAGGAGCATCTGAGAGCATCTGGGAGTGTCTGGGAGCATCCAGGAGCGTCTGGGAGCATCCAGGAGCATCTGAGAGCATCCAGGAGCGTCTGGGAGCATCTGGGAGCGTCCGGGAGCATCTGAGAGCATCCAGGAGCATCTGAGAGCATCCAGGAGCGTCTGGGAGCATCTGGGAGTGTCGGGGAGCGTTTTGGAGCATCCGGGAATGTCTGGGAGTGTCCAGGAGCATCTGGGAGTGTCCAGGAGCATCTAGGAGCGTCTGGGAGCTTCTAGGAGCATCCAGGAGCATCTGGGAGCATCCAGGAGCATCTGAGAGCATCTGGGAGTATCTGAGAGCATCCAGGAGCATCTGAGAGCATCCAGGAGCGTCTTGGAGCATCTGGGAGCATCCGGGAGCTTCTGGGAGCATCCAGGAGCATCTGAGAGCATCTGGGAGTGTCTGGGAGCATCCAGGAGCATCTGGGAGCATCTGGGAGCATCCGGGAGCATCTGGGAGCATCCAGGAGCGTCTGGGAGCATCTGGGAGCATCTGGGAGTGTCTGGGAGCATTTTGGAGCATCCGGGAATGTTTGGGAGTGTCTTGGAGAGTTTTGGAGCATCCGGAAATGTCTGGGAGTGTCCAGGAGCCTCTGGGTGTGTCCGGGAGCATCTGGGAGCATTTGGGAGCATCTGGCACCGCTGATTCATGTCTGCTGCTCTGACAGGCTGCCGGTGCAGCATTGGTGGTTATTGCTTTATGTGCTGAGTGGAGCCTTTACAACCGCGGGGACCCACCTTCCTCTGGCCTCTCCGTGTGATGTCTGTGTCACGCCGCTGGCCCAGGCCATGTATTTGTGTGTTTTATTGTGTGCATGACGTCCAAATGTCCTCATAGGGGTTAAATGCTTTAACTTTATGAAGACAGAAATCTATCTCAAAACATCATCACTGAATCATTGATTGCTCCAAACATCGTCTTTTTTTTTCTTTGCGTTACACAGTTTGACCTCATTCCATCTGTATCGTGTATCTGATGCTCTCATGGTTCTCCTCGAGCATCTGGGAGTGTCCAGGAGCATCTGGGAGCGTCTGGGAGCTTCTGGGAGCATCCAGGAGCATCTGAGAGCATCTGGGAGTGTCTGGGAGCATCCAGGAGCATCTGAGAGCATCTGGGAGTGTCTGGGAGCATCCAGGAGCGTCTGGGAGCATCTGGGAGCGTCCGGGAGCATCTGAGAGCATCCAGGAGCATCTGGGAGCATCTGGGAGCGTCCGGGAGCATCTGAGAGCATCCAGGAGCATCTGAGAGCATCCAGGAGCGTTTTGGAGCATCCGGGAATGTCTGGGAGTGTCCAGGAGCATCTGGGAGTGTCCAGGAGCATCTAAGAGCGTCCGGGAGCTTCTGGGAGCATCCAGGAGCATCTGGGAGCATCCAGGAGCATCTGAGAGCATCTGGGAGCATCTGAGAGCATCCAGGAGTATCTGAGAGCATCCAGGAGCGTCTTGGAGCATCTGGGAGCATCCGGGAGCTTCTGGGAGCATCCAGGAGCATCTGAGAGCATCTGGGAGTGTCTGGGAGCATCCAGGAGCATCTGGGAGCATCTGGGAGCGTCCGGGAGCATCTGGGAGCATCCAGGAGTGTCTGGGAGCATCTGGGAGTGTCCAGGAGCATCTGGGAGCATCTGGGAGTGTCTGGGAGCATTTTGGAGCATCCGGGAATGTTTGGGAGTGTCCAGGAGCATCTGGGAGTGTTCAGGAGCATCTGGGAGCGTCTGGGAGCATCCAGGAGCATCCAGGAGCGTCTGGGAGCATCTGGGAGTGTCCGGGAGCATCTGGGAGCATCCGGGAGCATCTGGGAGTGTCTTGGAGAGTTTTGGAGCATCCGGAAATGTCTGGGAGTGTCCAGGAGCCTCTGGGAGTGTCCGGGAGCATCTGGGAGCATTTGGGAGCATCTGGCAATGCTGATTCATGTCTGCTGCTCTGACAGGCTGCCGGTGCAGCATTGGTGGTTATTGCTTTATGTGCTGAGTGGAGCCTTTACAACCGCGGGGACCCACCTTCCTCTGGCCTCTCCGTGTGATGTCTGTGTCACGCCGCTGGCCCAGGCCATGTATTTGTGTGTTTTATTGTGTGCATGACGTCCAAATGTCCTCATAGGGGTTAAATGCTTTAACTTTATGAAGAGAGAAATTAACTACTGCTTGAGTTAAAGAACCGCTGTGGGTACAATGACTCAGCAGCTACAACAGTAATAATGATTCTGAACGTCTGCAACAGCAGAAACAAGGAAATGAATATAAGGATTATTCTCAAATCAAATCATCTTTACAGCCAGTTTTCTTCATCGTCAGGGCATGGACTTCATTACCATCCATCATTGTGGCACCTGATGATGGCACCTGATGATAAATCTGTCTGGAGGAGGCGGAGTGATCGTGAGGGAAGCCATCAAGAAACCCATGACACGGCTGTAGCTCCTGTTGTTGTGGAGTTATTGTTGGGCTGTTTGCGTCGTATGTTCTATGATGTCTTTTATGTGGTGTGTTCCTGCTGCACATAAATTGCCATTTGAGGGACAAAGAATAAATTGAACTTGAACATGAGTGGAGCAGAGAAGGACTTTAACAAAAATGAATGAATAAATAAAATTTAGCCCTGTGACAGATTGGCATCCTGTCCATGGTGAGCCCCGCCTCTCACCCTATGACTGCTGGGATAGACTCCACCCCCCTGTGACCCTTAAATGGAGTGGGGGGGGGTGTGTGAATGAATGAATAAAGTTTAGGGTTTAGTCTCCTTTGTTCCTTCTGGCAAACTGTAGCTGAAATTTTGTTCTTTTAAAGAAAATCTGATTTTTCTTCTCCACCATGAAGCTATATAAGTGATGGTGCAGCAGGCAAACCGTTTCTCCAATCAGAGCTCCAGAATAACACCTTCAGAGACTCGTGGGCCTGCTGGTGGCTTTCCTCAGTGGTCTCCTTCTTGCACATTCATTCACATTTAAGAAGTGCCTACTTTGGGCAGATTGACTGTACAGTACTTCACTAAATTTCTGAATGATTGATGTAAACTGAGTAAGTGCACGCTGAGCAGAGAGGACAAAGTCACTGAAGAAGAAGAAAGAAGTCCTGTGTGGGTCGGTGCCGCTGTTAATCTGCACATTCTGCAGCGTGCGTCCAACACAGGTTACTTCCCCACAGAGGCTGGAACCCATTTACAGCTGGGAGGACTGAGACAGTCCAGACGAAGGGACTCGTCCAAGGACGCAAACAAGCGGCCTGACCAAGAATCAAACCCGGCCTCCTCTTTGGTTCAGTGGGAAGGGTAGAGAACTAATATACTGTGATTTACATAAAAAAGTGTTTCCAGTCTCCTGCTGCTCACAACGCAAACAAGCAATTCTCCAGCCCCGCCCACTGTCCCTCTGACTGGACTGTCGAAATTTGTGATTGGTCAAAATGAGATTGCACATTCTTGTGAGGAACTTAAAGCAAGTCCAAAGGAACTGCAGCAAGACGTTGGACATGAGTTGTGCCAGAACCATCCAGTCAAACAGACATGGATCAGGTCGGACAGCTGGAACAGAGTCGGCTCGTCGTGTTTGTGGAGATCTCAGACGTGGACCACAAAGGGGTTCATTGTGAGGCATCACCTCGTTCCTTGTTTTTGGACATTTGTTGAAAAGGTTCATAAAATGAGCCCTTTGATATATGAGCAGAACAGTGTGACAGCACTCAGGTCACCATGAAGTAGACCTGTGTTCGATCCCTGATCATGCTACCTGTCTGTGTTCTTGAAAGTAATTTGCATCAGACTGGGGTCGTATTCAGGGACAATCGTAGACTCTGAACTGCGTCACAGAAACCGAGGACAAGCACCAGGACCAACAGGCCTCGGATCTTCTCCTTCATATTTGTGCCGTGCCTTTAGTTCGTCACAGGAATCTCTCTGTCTCTGCATCTGTTTGTGTGTGTGTTTGATGGTGATTCCACGCACACATACGTGGTTTTGTGCATGTTTTGATTCTTTCCCTCATAATTGCCAAGCAACGAGTGCTTGCTGCCCACCTGAGAGCAATAAGAACACGACGGGCTGTTACTGCTTACCAGAGTTGTACAAAGTGGAGCGAAAGAAAGAAGGAAAGCTGCTGGAAAGACGAGTAGATTCAGCAAGTTGCTCTGAACAAATGTGTAAATCCAGTTCCCAGTGTGGAGCACTTACGAGGGACACACGGGCCAAAACCCGGAGCACACGGTGAGGAAAACATCTTTTCTTTTTCACTGAGCTTTACTTTGTTAGATGTGTGTGTACCGTTACCACGGCTGGACATGCTGTCATGTGTGTTTATGTGTCACATGTTAGTGTGTGCTCTTTGTGTCCTGTGTGTGTGTGTGTGCGTGTGTGTGTGTGTGTGTGTGTGTGTGTGTGTGCATGTGCTGGCAGGAGTCAGGCCCTGTCACCTGTCACTTCTGCATATTCACTGTCCGTGGGAATGTGCCAGTGGAAAAAGCCCTCAGTGTTTTAATGCTGCTTATTTCCCAGCACCTCACACTGGTCTTTTCCTCTCGCTGTTCTGGCACAAGACTGAGGAAAACCCTCTGTACGTGCACGGGTGTGCGCATGTTCATATGTCTTTGTGAGGACCTTTTTGAGTTTTATGGTTTAGGAGGATGCAGCCTGCTTGGCCGGTCTCAACTCCACGAGGCGACACAACTGGTTTTAGGGCTGAGCTTCAGATTGGTCCAGCTGATGTATTTTGCTGATTTAACTCTCTGGGATTCAGTCACTTGCCCAAATTCTAAAAATATGGAGGAGAATCAATTTGCCCAACATTCACTTGGTTTTGATTCATTCTGTTCTACATCTTTTCTGACATCACTATGACGTGATCTCAGGCGTCTGGTGATTGTCATGATATTACTGAGCATATCAACTGTTTGTTGTGATTTGTTGTGATTTGGCGCTATATAAAAAAATTGATTGATTGATTGATTGATCTGGTCGATTGGCCACTTGAAAATTCAAGATGGTGGCCATTTTCCAATAAGAATCAGAATAGCCTTTGTTCACCAAGTATCTTCAAAGAATACAAGGAATTTGACTCCAGTGTGAAAGGTTAGTCCCACTGAGGTCGAGACCTCTTTTGCAAGGGAGACCTGGGCAATTCTAAAGTTTCTAGTCCACCTAAACTGCTTTAAACGTGGGAGGAAGCCGGAGCACCCGGAGGGAACCCACACAAACATGGCGAGAACATGCAAACTCCACACAGAAAGGCCACAGCTGGGAATCAAACCCATGACCTTCTTGCTGTGAGGCAACAGTGCTAACCACTAAGCCACTGTGCTGCTTTCTCATGTTGGCAGCATAAAAACTGTCAAAGAATACCATCTTTACCTCCACAAAGACAACCATTGTCATGGAACACTTCCTGTTTACTTGCACAAGAGTCTTTCAAAATAAGAGCATACAATCCCAGTTCCAATGAAGTTGGGACATTGTGTAAAGGTAAATAAAAACAAAATACAATGATTTACAAATCCTCTTCAACCTATATTCAATTGAATACACCACAAAGACAAGATATTTAATGTTCAAACTGATAAACTTTTTTGTTTTTGTGCAAATATTTGCTCATTTTGAAATTTATGCCTGCAACACGTTTCAAAAAAGTTGGGACAGTGGCAACAAAAGACTGGGAAAGTTGATGAATGCTCAAAGAACACCTGTTTGGAACATTCCACAGGTGAACAGGTTCATTGGAAACAGGTGAGTGCCATGATTGGGTATAAAAGGAGCATCCCCAAAAGGCTCAGCCGTTCACAAGCAAAGATGGGGTGAGGATCACCACTTTGTGAACAACTGCATGAAAAAAAAATAGTCCAACAATTTAAGAACAATGTTTCTCAACATTCAGTTGAAAGGAATTTAGGGATTCCATCATCTACAGTCCATAATAAGAAAATTTAGAGAATCTGGAGAACTTTCTACACGTAAGCAGCAAGGCCAAAAACCAACATTGAATGCCCGTGACCTTCAATCCCTCAGGCAGCACAGCATTAAAAACCAACATCATTGTGTAAAGGATCTTACCATGTGGGCTCAGGAACACTTCAGAAAACCATTGTCAGTTAACACAGTTCGTCACTACATCTACAAGTGCAAGTTAAAACTCTACCATGCAAAGTGAAAGACAAACATCAACAACATCCAGAAATGCCACCACCTTCTCTGGGCCTGAACTCATTTGAAATGGACAGACACAAAGTGGAAAAGTGTGCTGTGGTCTGATGAGTCCACATTTCAAATTGTTTTTGGAAATCATGGACATCGTGAAAAAGACCATCCAGATTGTTACCAGCGCAAAGTTCAAAAGCCAGCATCTGTGATGGTATGGGGGTGTGTTAGTGCCCATGACATGGGCAACTTACACATCTGTGATGGCACCATCGATGCTGAAAGGTACATCCAGGTTTTGGAGCAACACATGCTGCCATCCAAGCAACGTCTTTTTGAGGCACGTCCCTGCTTATTTCAGCAAGACAATGCCAAGCCACATTCTGCACGTGTTCCAACAGCGTGGCTTCATAGTAAAAGAGTGCAGGTACTAGACTGGCCTGCCTGCAGTCCAGACCTGTCGCCCATTGAAAATGTGTGGCACATTATGAAGCACAAAATATGACAACGGAGACCCCGGACTGTTGAACAACTGAAGTTGTACATAAAGCAAGAATGGGAAAGAATTCCACCTACAAAGCTTCAACAATTAGTGTCCTCAGTTCCCAAACGCTTATTGAGTGTTGTTAGAAGGAAAGGTGATGTAACACAGTGGGAAACATACTACTGTCCCAGCTTTTTAGAAATGTGTTGCAGGCATCTATTTCAAAATGAGTAAATATTTGCACAAAAACAATAAAGTTTATCAGTTTGAACATTAAATATCTTGTCTTTGTGGTGTATTCAATTGAATATAAGTTGAAGAGGATTTGAAAATCATTGGATTCTGTTTGTATTTACATTTTACACAACGTCCCAACTTCACTGGAATTGGGGTTGTATTTAAACATAAACTTTGTTTTCACTACCAGCGCAAACTGATGACATTGTCACAGGTAAGACGTGGAAGAGAGAAGAAAAACTTTTTTTTTTTTTTTGACAATGTGTTCGGTCATGAAATTAATTTAATTTTGTGTGGGCGTTTAACCAACTCCTTGAAAAAAGGGGGTGGGTGCCGGGGGTGGTCCATCATGTGGATATGATATATTTTATTTTATTTGCTATTTATGGTATTTATTGTGTATTTTGCTGATTTGCCAAATTAGCATTTAGGGTTTTCACTCATCAAATGTTTTGAATGTGTATCTGTGGTGTCTGTGCAGTGTAAAGACAGACAAAGTTCACTCCAGAGTCGATTCTAAGTCGATCGCTGAGACGTGCCCCAAATGCACATGAGCTATTCACGTTTGTGTGCCATAGGTTGTCAAGATAGGGCCCAGAGTGTTCATGTTGGGTTTGTAGATGTGACGGCGGCTTTAGTTCCTGGTTAAGTGTTTGCAAGTTGAACAATCCAAAATAAAATTTACAGAACTTCTCAGACATGCTGTTGGAATCCCAAAACCATTTTTCAAATTTTAGTATCTGCAAGCAGACGAACGACCCAGACCAAGCACCAAACCTCAGCTGTCTTCTCTTGTTCGATGGTTGAAATGACAGATTGAAAACTCTGAAATGGTATTTACACTAAAAAACAACAGCAAACCTCCAATGCACTGCAGCTCTTTTTAAAAATCATTTAACAATAAAAAAACTCTATTGGTCAATTGCAATTGGTTATTTTCTTCAAAATTTTCAGCACTATGTCCACACCACACCCCACATTTTGGACTAGAGGAGGCATTAATTCAGTGTGAGTCCTCATGAGTACAGATAAAGCAGAGTGTGTGTTTGCACGCCCTCGCACCTCGTCACCGCTGATGCTGCAGTGGGAAGCCTTCGCTGCCAGGAAAGCCCCAGACTGGCAGGCATACTGAACGCCCACGCGTACTCACACGTGCACAGGCCTGCACACACACACACACACACACACACACACACACACACACACACACACACACACACACACACACACACACATGCTTTCAGCAGCGTGCAGAAACACACAGGCGCAGCTGGATTTAAAGAACCCTAATGCACACGCCTCCTTTCTTATGACCTTTTCCATTATTTTACTGCTCTTTCTGTAACGGTGGCAGTAAAGCAAAGCCGAGCCAACACTCCAAAGTCAACAGTAGGAAGTGAATGTGACACCAAAATCCAAGCATGGGAATGTTGTAACAATGACAGGCCCACGTGCTCGGCCACAGTTGTTGACAAACTCAAGATTTTATCGCCATTAAATTCACCGCGCACGCTCTGGATAAACATTAGAACGGATTCATCATTGTTTCCCAACGTGTGAAAATTTTAAGACACATGACCAAAATAAAACACCCAAGACTTTCGTAATACCTTAATTAGCCTCTTTTATTATTTGAGGGAGAGTGGGCTGCAGTTTAGGAATGCAGTGCTTCTGAACCCAAGACAATCTGGTTATAAAACATTTAACTGCATCATGCATTGGAGCTAAATACCAAACTCAGGAGTTTTATCACTTAACCACTGCAAATCCTTTCTCCAGTGCACGGGCACGTGCACACGTTCTGTGCTGCACTAATGCACTTTGTACTTATGACAGAATAATTAAAACAGGAATGTGTGCTGTGATAGGGGCTAAACTGTGGTGGCTCCGCCCAGCAGCCTGTTCGGCCGGGGTTTGGAGTTATTTGTACATTTTTGGATTTTCTTCTGCCTGCTTGTCTGATGAGACTGAAATGATGGTTCTTGGTCCAGTGAGACATCGGCATCAATTTGACCAGTTAACGCTCAGCCTAGGCTCGTGTGTCATACATCACACTGACAAAGGGGGGAACCTTGGGGTAATTTTTGACCCTATGTTGTCCTTTGGCCTCCACATTAGAAATATTACTAGGACCGCTTTCTTCCACCTGTGAAATAGTGAAGATTTGTCCCATCCTGTCTATGGCTGATGCTGAGACCCTGATCCATGTGTTTGTCTCTTCTAGATTGGACTACTGCAGTGTTCTATTTTCTGGTTTACTGCAGTCTAACATTAGGGGTCTCCAATTGGTTCAAAATGCTGCAGCCAGACTTTTGACACGAAGCAGAAAGTTTGACCACATTACACCCATTTTGGCGTCTCTTCACTGGCTTCCTGTCCCAGTGAGATCAGATTTTAAGGTTCTGCTACTAATCTATAAAATTGTTCATGGACTGGCACCACCCTACCTAGCTGACCTAATTAAACCCTATGTACCGGCCTGGGCTCTGCGTTCTCAGGGTGCAGGACTACTTTGTGTCCCTAAGGTGAATAAAAAGTCTGCGGGTCACAGAGTTTTCTCTTATCGTGCCCCTGTTCTGTGGAATGATCTCCCTGCATCAATAAAACAGTCAGATTCTGGAGAGACTTTCAAGTCCAGACTTAAGATGCACTTATTTATCTCCCTGCACCATCAGGGTGTTTGTCTTTCTATGTGTGGCTATGGGATAGACTGTCCAGGGTAAACCCCACCTCACCCTCTGTGACTGCTGGGACAGGCTCCAGCTCCCTGTGACCCTTCATTGGAGTAAGTAGATTATTTCTTAGCTTTTTATGAAACAGAATATAAGTCTGCAGTCACTGGAGCCTTCAGCATGATTGAAGTGCAGCTTCTCTTTAGAGGTGCAAGAAGTGCTCCGTCGTGTAACAGTTTTGTTTTTTAGATTTTAAAATAAAAACTGTGTTCAGATGTAGCCACTTCTTGTTGCTAAGTGCTTTTTGTTCTGTGGTGCATCACATTTATTCTTGTCCAAAAACAGATGCTGTTTTTACCTTCTGTCTCATCTCGCACATAGCGCAGCTCAGGACCTGCAGCTGCACTGTGGACTCTTTTGGAACAGACGTGTTGTGGGTGTGCCCTCTTAGTATCTATTGGTCTGTTTCGGGTGTCATGTGCTTAAGTCATGCCTGTCCCAGGTGTGGCGTTTGGTTTGGGTATATGTGAGCCCTGTCTTGGTTTCGTGTCGTTGAGGTCTTCGGACCCTCCCCCCCCCCCGCATATGTGTGTGTGGGCCTGTCTCACTGCTGCATGTCCGAGTGTGGGTGTGGTGTCTGTTTCTGAAACCCTCCTGTCCTGTGCACCAGCAACGTTTCCTGTATATTAGTTTTGTAAATTGTGTCTGTATCATGGCCCATGCAGAGGGCCACCCTTCTGAGTCTGGTCTGCTTGAAGTTTCTTCCTCAAATCATCAGAACCCAACCCACAACACGAAGGCTTC
The DNA here is from genome assembly GCF_902500255.1 of Thalassophryne amazonica. Classification (NCBI taxonomy): domain Eukaryota; kingdom Metazoa; phylum Chordata; class Actinopteri; order Batrachoidiformes; family Batrachoididae; genus Thalassophryne; species Thalassophryne amazonica. The sequence continues at coordinate 73,126,002 of NC_047120.1, forward strand.
AAACTCGTTCAGCACATTTCAGCGCACACTGGAGGTCACTTCCTGAAGAAATGATCAGATCCAGATTCAGATGTGAATGTATTGATATTTGTCGCCCCCTTGTGTTTTGTTTGTTCCTCACATGTTCCAGTCACCTGTGATTACTGCACCTGTTGCTTGACTGGTTTTACGTATTTAAACCACTCCCTCAGCGTCTTTGTTTTGTGGGTCCATTGTTTCCTGTGTCACCTGTTGTCCCATGCGATTGTAAGTAGCCTGTTCTGTTTTTTTGCATTCCTTTTAGTAACAGCTGTCTGAGTTTATCATCACCTCCTCACTGCCTGGATTCCTCTCACCCTGAGTGGGTTAAGGTTGTATTTTTGTTTGTTCCTGTCCTTTCACTGGTTTTTGTTCTTGATCCACCGTTAGGAAAATAAACTCCTGTTGTGTTGGACTTCACCTTTTGTGTCTGTGCTGACCTGCTTATTGGGGTTCTACTTGTATACTCATAGCACCTACCATAACAAGACTGGCTGTAATGAAGCCGTGTGGCAAATGTAGTTAAATAAAACATATCTTACTGGCTCAAAACTGAACTGAGTAAAAGTAGAAATGCAGGTTTACCAAAGGAAGGTGAAAAATGTTTGCTAATGATGTTCCCATCCCTGTAATTAACATAATGGACATTCACAAATTGTTTTTAGAATTGTCCACTGTCTGCTTTGCGATGCATCTAAGAGTCAACACCGCAGTATGGAGATGGTCTTCAATGCAGATTTACCCTTTTTCTCACTGAACTCCAGATCTGCAACATGATTGAGTAACAGCAGAGAACTTTTGGAAAGGACACGCTTGAGACACATGTACATCTTCACAGCATTCGAAACATGGCATCCTCATGTTTTGGACCTCGGGACTTTTGACCACGTGCACGGTTGGTTTAGTTTGGGGAGATTGGTGCTCGGAGAGTTATTTGGACGTGTGGCTGTTTTTCCACTTGTGTACATGTGTCTGTGGATGATTTACGTTGGGATGTATGTGAATGCCAGCACTGCAATAAGGTACTGTTGGCAGGGGAAGCAGAGATTAAGTTTCTCCACTGAAATGTCAGCTGAATATTGTTACCGCCAAGGGATCAGAGGGAAGTCGGGCACCAGTGAACCATTTCCGGATGGAAATCATTGCTGCTGGATTTCTCCCTGGCAGCTTGGCTTCTCTTTCCATGCTGCTCCTATAGATTTCTTCCCACTTAATGGGCTTTCCCACAATGCACAGCATGTATATGTATGTATGCGTCTACAGCTGCTGACAAAACATAAATGCTCCTACGAGATTACGCAATGGAGAATCTGCAAGAGAATCTGTGTATTTGAGCTTGTAAGGCAGCAGGTGGTGACAGCGGTTTGGATGGTGATGATAAATCCTGATGATCTGGACGATTGTAAGAGCTTGAGAACGCACGCGGAGGCCATGTTGCTCGGTAATAATAACAGCGATTTCCGATGCAAATTCTTGCATCACAAACAAAATGTGTGTGTGTGTGTGTGTGTGGGTGGGTAAGAGAGAGAGAACTCTCAGCACGTGGTGCCCAGTCTCACTCAGGGTGGTCCTTCGAGAAAGACCGAAATTAATCCTCATTATATTAATCAGGCTCACACGTGCACAATGAGCCAAGTTAATCATGAACCATTTGTCATGCAGCACACTTTCCATTGTCTTGAAACACACGACTTAAGGCTGTTCCATGCTTCAAACAGAAACGGTTGCAGGGACGGACATCTACAGTTTGATGTGAGCGGTGTATTTTGGGCGCTTACTTGAATGAGTGCTTGATGATTACAAACCGTGCTGATCTGTAATTGTGAATGTTCTGCACATATGTAGCCCTGAGAAGACCTGAGGGATCTTCTCTCTTTGGTGCGTCGGAATGCGAAGACGTTGCAGGTACTCCAGAGTTCCAGCTCAGACTCTTGTCTAAGTCTGAGGTAGCGCTGAACTTGCAGCACCAAACTGGAGTGTTTCTGAATTTCTGTTTATTTCAGTTTTGAAAGTGTAATCATTTTTAGGTTTACACTCGTGGTTGATGCCAAATCCAAACTGCGTTCCAGTTTACAGTGGTGGTGGCCCAAAAGTACCATGTGAGTTATTTTTGAATCGTAGAGACCACAGGATTGTCGCGGGCAGCACCAGGCCTCAAGCTTTTGTCATTTTAACTCGGTTGACTTTAGGGTCAGGTCTTGTTTAGTTTTATGGCCCGCAGAAGATCTCATAAAAATACCTCAATCTGAAAGAAAAAAAAACCCAAAACATCAGGATGACATCATATTTTATGTCATATACGTGTTCTGAAATAATACCTCAGGAAGAAATGAGGGAAAGCAAACCTTATATTTCAAATTACAGCCCTGCTCTTAACGTGCACACACCAAACACTGTATAGATTCAAAATGCGCCGACCACTTTTCAAGTTGTCAGAACCACATCTGAAGCTTGATTTCACAGAATGACGGCATCCACAGTCCCTTCCCTAAGTAATAGGCCATGAGGTCTGTTGTTGCCGGTACTTATCTCCAGACTCTGCAGCGTCAAGTGGCTCAGAGTCTACGTCCCCCTAGATGGGACGCCAGTCTGCTACAGGTTACTTCCCCAGCAGAGGCCGGCACCCGTTTACAGCTGGATGGACTGAGACAATGTAGATTAAGTGTGTTGTCCAAGGATACAGACAGGTTGCATGAGCAGGATTCAAACCCAAGTCTGTGTATTGGCAGGCCGGCTCCTTATCCACCCAGCCAGCTGCTATACATTCCATTGATCCTTAAAGCATTACATTTAAATATCATTGATACCACATGACCATTCCTAGTCTTCTTTGTGTGCTTCTGCCAAAATTAAAGTGGTGCACCCCCAAAGTGTTTGAACCATGAGGGTGAAAACAGTGATGTCAACAATAATTTTGGAAAAACTGGAATAGAAACCTGAAAATTTCCAGAATTAAAATCTGAGAATTTCCAGAATTATGCACTTTTGTGTGAATTATGCCATTGTGTATATTTATAAAACAGTCCTGCAGGGTCTAGAACAGCAGGGTAATAAAATGATGACGTAACTCTAATCTGCCCCCTGGTGGATATGCTTATGACTCTTTTTGGTACAATTTACAGAAAAACAGTTGCGCAGGTCGTTATTAGTGGAGTCACTGTCATCGTCATAGGTATACAATAGACAGCAATGAAAAACTCAAAGATGTTACCATAGCAACTTGACGGATAGGAATGCACTTTTTGCATAGTGTCAAACAGACAACCTCTGGCTATATTAAAAATATTATAAATTTGTTTCAAGAGTTTGCTTAATTAATTAATTCACATATATTTCACATATGTATTTTGTAAAAATTCTTTTATATATAAAGTACTTGTATATTTTTTCGATGACTCGTCTCATTGGCAGGTTTTCTTGCAGCTTTTAGTAGGTGATTAAATGTCAACTTTATCTGCTGAGTGAGGAAAATGCTGTACTCAGTTTCACAGCATGTGTGCGCACACGACTGTGCGTCAGTAGAACCAGTGAGCAATAACCACCCGTTTGTTTCACCCTCTGCCATTCAGATTGACAGGCTAACCTGCAGAATTGATCCAGCAGGACTTTAATCCTGTTTATAGGTTCTACCTGCTTTTGCTTGAATATTTGCTTTATGTAGTTTACTTTATGTAGTGACATTCTTGAGCTTCCCAATACTAGCATATCTGTTGCATGCATGCATGCTGTGTAAATGTACGTGCACTACTGTTGTGTGTGTGCATATTTCCAGTGGCTCTCCCTCCAGGAGTGCAACATGGCTCTTCAGAAGGGGATATTAGTGCTGACCGCAGGGCCTCTTTCCCCTCTCCGCTTCCATCTGGTGTCGCATTAAATATTAAACTTTTTAATTTGATTCAATTCCCAATGACAAACACTCTTGATTGGAACCACATGGCGGTAAGCAATGAGCCCACTCCAAACCTGGCCTGCTCCTACAGCGGATCTCACTACAGGAGCTGGAACTGAGAGCAGGATTAAGGATTAAGAAGGGAACTCAGAGTGGTGGTGCAGAGGGGTTTGAGCTTGCCGTGTGGGGTGAGATGGTACTTTGAGGAGTCGTGTACGTGAGGTTTGTAGCTGTAGGATATGGGATGGAAGAGAGGCTGCATTCAGGGTAAAACATTGTTAAATCGACATTTCATGCACAACTTGGTCTGCTAAAGTTTAATTTAAGAATTTAAGGATGGACAGGCTTTTGCAATTATGAACTCAGGTCATATCTGGGAGCATATGCTGGTGTCACATGTCATCACATCCACAACACCATGGAACCACCTTGGGTCCTGGATAGCAACCACCAGGCAGACATCCAGTCCATCCCCACCTCTCAAAAGTAGCCAAGTATCTGCTGCAGCCAGGTAAAATGTGGCCGTGTCCTGGGTCTTCTCCAGTTGCTGGTGTCCTCAACATTGAGGCACCTATATGCTGTATTGTGCACAGAGAAATGCACCACAGGAACAAGTGGTACCTCTTACCTGAGGCTTCCTAAGTATCTCTTCTTTTGATACAGAGTCTTTCCAGTGGTACCCAAGAATCCCCTGAAGAAACCTACTATCAACGACATCCAGTCGTTGCCTTTCATCACTGTTTGCATCCAAGTCTCACCACCATATACGAGGTCTGTGAGAAAAGTAATGGACCTTTTTATTTTTTCAAAAAATATATGGATTTGATTCATATGTTTTTACGTCAGCCAAGCTTGAACCTTCATGCGCATGCGTGAGTTTTTCTACGCCTGTCGGTTGCGTCATTCGCCTGTGGGCAGGCTTTGAGTGAGCACTGCTCCACCCCTCTCATCGTTGTTTCATTGTCTGGAAATGGTGGAATGATTTGGGCTTTTTTTCCATCAGAATTTTTTCAGAAACTGTTACAGACAGGCAGCTGGAAACCATTCGAAAAATGTATCTGGCTTTCGGTGAAAATTTTACGGGCTTCACAGAGAATAAGGAGTGTTACTGTCGCTTTAAGGACGGCCCCCAGTGGCTGTGGGGCGCGCCGTGCTCCGAAGTCGCCATCGACAGGCTGAACGACCATTTCATTTCTAAACGGATGGCTGTCTGGATCCGTGACCGTCGTGTGCCATTTCTCTGGTTATCACAAGAGCTGGACATCAACCATTTTCTGGCAGATTTCACTTTTAACAAGAGATTTTGTCATGGAAAGCCACGCGGAGGCTTCGCGCGTCACGACCGATTCGCTGATCGAGCGAGACAAAGGAACACCTCCGTTTCGGAGTGTTAGAGGACAAGTTGGGACATGCCTATCTCGGCTTTCAATGCTTACCAGCCCAGTGAGTATAAGAGAAATTGTGGCGAGCTGGAGATGTCCCAATTTGTCCTCTGGCACTCCGAAATGGAGGTGTTCCTTTGTCTCGCTCGATCAGCGGCTCCGCGTGGCTTTCCATGACAAAATCTCTTGTTAAAAGTGAAATCTGCCGGAAAATGGCTGATGTCCTGCTCTTGTGATAACCAGAGAAATTGCACACGACGGTCCCGGCTCCACACAGCCATCCGTTTAGAAATGATGTGGTGGTTTCTGCCTCTCGATGGCGGCTCGGAGCGCAGCGCACCGAGTGCCATTGTGGGCCATCCTTAAATCTGTAGTAACAGTCCTTATTCTCTGTGAAGCCCGTAAAATTTTCACCGAAAGCCAGATAAATTTTTCGAATGGTTTCCAGCTTCCTGTCTCTAACAGTTTCTGAAAAAATTCTGATGGAAAAAAAGCCCAAATCATTCCGCCATTTCCTCACAATGAAACAATGACAAGAGGGGTGGAGCAGTGCTCACTCAAAGCCTGCCCACAGGCGAATGACGCAACCGACAGGTGTGAAAAAACTCACGCATGCGCACGAAGGTTCAAGCTTGACTGATGTATAAACATATGAATCAAATCCATATAGTTTTTGAAAAAAATAAAAAGGTACGATACTTTTCTCACAGTCCTCATATTAAGACAGGAAGCACAAGGACCCTTAAGACTTTGACCTTTGTTCTCCTACAAAGATATCACCATCACCATCATTGAAAGCCCAGATCTGAGTCTTGATCCAGGATAATTGTAAACTGAGGCATTAACATTACCTCAGTTAACTAACTGGTTGATTTATCTCATAATTTGAAATAGAGTAATCTCAGCAGGTTTCCACATAATTTTTTAATTTGTGCAGTTTGTTTGGTAGACTTTAAGGGGAGATTGTCTCTTCCTGTCCATTATTCCTCTGTTGGAACAAATGACTTCCGGTCTTCATCAGTCCAACATTGGACACAGTTGTGCATATGGTCTAGCAGTAAAACAGTTCCACCAATCCCCTTTCTTTGAAGAACAGGGCTATAAGAAAGGCTATGCCTCAAGCTCGTAAGTTCAACCAAACGATTGTGAAATTTTGCCTGATGGAAGTCATATGAGCGTTTTCCGTCCAGCTTGTTAAAGCATCCATGTCCTTATTCCTTTCAGCTGCTAACGATATGAATGAGGAGACCCGCTAAACAAGGTGCCTGGGGTTTGTGTGTTGCTGCATGCTAAACATGGGTCTGCTGAAAGTCTGACACTCCCTCACACCTGACCATTCGATACCCAAAGTTGGTGCAGCTCCAGAACGACTGGAATAACAAAGTTATGATTTCTCAAATTTGGCCTGTCAATATGTTGACCTGGGTTCAAATCCCACTACCCGTATGTGTCCTTGAACAAGACGCCTAACTTGCATTGTCTCAGTCCACCCTGCTGTAAAAATGGGTACCAGACGTAAATGTGAGGCATCATTGTAAAGCCCTTTGAGCATGTGCTAAATGGAAAATATAGATCCTTCTTCGTATATTTCCACGGGTTGATGAGGGGAACGTGCGCCATTGGCCGAACAGTTTCAGTTTTAGCGTCTGTCTCATACACAGGCTGCAGTCACCCCTTTAGCATGGTTTGGATATGAAAATGTGAATATGAATGCAAGTTAGTTAAAGTTTGTTTCTCATAACCTCAAAAAGTATTTCATATAATTCTGATAATTAAAAAAATCAGTAGTCCATACATAACAGAATAAAGAGAAAATATTCAAACACGTTACACCACAATGTTTACACTTTTATTTTAGTTATTGTACCGTATTTTCCAGAGTATAAATTGTTTTTTTTTGTTGTTTTTTTATAGTCCAACTTACACACAGAAAAATTCCATATTTGGTATAAGTAATAATCATATTTCTAAGGACTATTTTTATAGACCTTTCACAGGAATCAAAGCACTAAACAAAAGGAATTTGAATAATAAGAGCATAAATGCTCATTTTAAAAAGTACCCAACAACAATGCACAAAAATCCCCAATTAAAGAGCTGAAAATACAGAAAAAAGGTGCAACTTATATACTCTGTTATGACTTATACTTTGGAATATACGGTAACAGCTGAATTATCAAGTAAACTGTGATTTTTGTGTGAAAGGGACAGTTATCTGGTCTGAAGGACCAAATGTAGACTTTCTTACCTGCATGTAGACTGTAGCTGGGACTGAGACTTGAAACTGGTTTCTTTAGACTAAAAATTGGGTCGTTCAAGATCTCACTCACTCATCTTCAACCACTTACTATAATTAAGGGTCGTGGGGGGCTGGAGCCTATCACCCTTGACAGGATGCCAGTCTGTCGCAGGGTCGCATATAGATAAACATAGCCACACCCACAGACAATTTAAAGTTTCCTGTGTGTCTTTGGATGTGGGAGGAGCCAGAGCACCCAGAGGAAACCCACACAAACACGGGGAGAACACGCAAACTCCACACAGAAAGGCCACAGCTAGGAATCGATCCCATGACCTTGTTGCTGTGAGGGGCCAGTGCTCACCGCTAAGCCACGGTGCTGCCCATGTTCAAGATCTGAATGGTCTAAATCTAGTCATTGTGTCCCGTCTCAAGGACTTAGGTATTGACATTACACTGGCATGGCTGCCCGTGTTGCGGGTCGTTGTGCACACGCCTGCCTTCTCTTCATGTACTGATGTGTTTGTTGACTTTATACTTTTCCTCGTCTGCCCTTCTGATTCCTTGTCCTACCCTTCCCCTGTTAGGATGGCATGTAAGAGATGCTGGAAGCCAAATGCAAGCTGAGGTTTGAGGTTTGGACGTCAGTCTGACTTGTTCCAGTGTGTGCGTTTAATGTCGTATTCTGAGGATCTTGTTTTTCTTAAATCAACTTTTTTTTACCTTTTGAATATGTGACAGAAATGATAACTTGATGGAGATACTTAAATTTGCTGCCAATGTGTTTATTTCCTTTGAGTTGTTGTCTTGACTCTGTTGCGTGGTGAAATCATTCTGGTTTTGTCACGTTTTGTTTGATAATTACTCTAGTAGATGTGTTTTGGAAGCATCTAGTATTATCTCATCGAACTGGAAACGATCAGCTTTTCTTTATTTCAAAGATCGATTCAAGTCTATGCGTCAAATGACTGTGTTTCCACTTTCATTTTTAGTGTGTTACTGGGTCTCAAAAGGCACCAGAAGAGTCCAGCAGACTCTAGGCTGAATGTGACTTCTCTTGCCTATTGTGAGGATCTGACAGTCGGCTTTGGTCCAGGGGTCTGTGTCCCCACCCGCCATCCCATCTGCCGACTTGATCCAGATGTCTCGGCAAAGATGAATCATGGCTGCTTCAGCTTGTTACCATTAAATTTTATGTTTGTGTTTTTCCCGACATTATTTCTTTTACAGTTTATGCACCAAAAAAGCAGAGAGTCAGAGTCCGTCAGGGGGCTGAGGACGTCTGAAGGCCAGGGAGCAGCGGTGGCTCTGAGCTGCTTCCTACCTTCTGGTATTTACAGTTGTGCTCAAAAGTTTACATACCCTGGCAGAATTTTTGCTTTTTGGGCCATTTTTCAGAGAATATGAATGACAACACAAAAACGTTTTTTTTTCACTCATGGTTAGTGGTCGGGTGAAGCCATTTATTGTCAAACAACTGTGTTTCCTCTTTTTAAATCAAAATGACAAGAGAACGACCCAAATGACCCTGATCAAAAGTTTACATCCCCCTGTTCTTCATAACATGTGTTGCCCCCTTTAACCTCACTGACAGCTTGCAGTCTTTTGTGGTGGTTGTGGACGAGGCTCTCTGATGGTGAAGCTGCCACTGAATATGTTTCAGACTTTATTTACATTAATTCTCCCCCATTTGTTATCACCAGTTATCCATCTTCATGATGAAGTGGTACAGAGGAGGATTTTCTTAAAAAGAAGACCTGAAAGTTTAGCTACAAATTGCCAGAAGGTACATCTGAGATACAAGTCTGGATTTGATCTGTTTTGGTGAAAGAAAATCCTTCTCTGCTCTACTCCACTATGAAGCTAAGAGTAGTGATGCAAAATGCATAACTTGCACTGTGCACAGTTTCTCCAATCACAGCCACATAACGCTATAACTTCTCCTGGGTTGTCTGGATGTCTTGGTGGCTTTCCTCACTCTTGTCCTTCTTGCACAGTCACTCAGTTTTTGAGAACTATCTACTCCATGCAGATTTACCATAAAGTGTCATACTGTTTGTATTTCTTTGTAACTGATGTAAATAATGTCCGAAACATATTCAGTGGCAGCTTCGCCATCAGAGAGCCTCGTCCAAAACTACCACAAAAGACTCCAAACTGTCAGTGATGTTAAAGGGGGAAACACACAGTATTAAGAAAAGGCGTATGTAAACTTTGATCAGGGCCATTTGGGTAGTTCTGTTGTCATTTTGATTTAAAAAGAGGAAACACACTTGTGTGACAATTAATATCTTCACCTAACCACTAACCATGAGTGAAAAAAAGTTTTTGTGTTGTCATTCATATTCTCTGAAAAATGGCCCAAAAAGCAAAAATTCTGCCAGGGTATGTAAACGTTTGAGCACAACTGTACTTGGCTTTTTCTGCTTTTTGTGCAAAAATTCACAGATGCGTTCTACAAGAACAGTTCTGTACACGCTCCAGCAGAAACTACAAATGTGCATCTTGCTTTTTGTTATCCACTGACACGGCGATCCAATACCGTTGTTACATGTTGTCATGTATTTTTAAGTCGTGCAGCTGCTGTTTTGTGGTCAGAACACAACTATATTGAACATCACAAATTGAAGGTTAAATGATTTATTTAATCAATCAATCAATCAACTTTTTTCTTATATAGCACCAAATCACAACAAACAGTTGCCCCAAGGTGCTTTATATTGTAGGGCAAGGCAATACAATAATTATGAAAAACGCCAACGGTCAAAACGACCCCCTGTGAGCAAGCACTTGGCCACAGTGGGAAGGAAAAACTCCCTTTTAACAGGAAGAAACCTCCAGCAGAACCAGGCTCAGGGAGGGGCAGTCTTCTGCTGGGACTGGTTGGGGCTGAGGGAGAGAACCAGGAAAAAGACATGCTGTGGAGGGGAGCAGAGATCGATCACTAATGATTAAATGCGGAGTGGTGCATACAGAGCAAAAAGAGAAAGAAACAGTGCATCATGGGAACCCCCCCCACAATCTACGTCTAAAGCAGCATAACCAAAGGATGGTCCAGGGTCACCCGATCCAGCCCTAACTATAAGCTTTAGCGAAAAGGAAAGTTTTAAGCCTAATCTTAAAAGTAGAGAGGGTGTCTGTCTCCCTGATCTGAATTGGGAGCTGGTTCCACAGGAGAGGAGCCTGAAAGCTGAAGGCTCTGCCTCCCATTCTACTCTTACAAACCCTAGGAACTACAAGTAAGCCCGCAGTCTGAGAGCGAAGCGCTCTAATGGGGTAATATGGTACTACGAGGTCCCTAAGATAAGATAGGACCTGATTATTCAAAACCTTATAAGTAAGAAGAAGAATTTTAAATTCTATTCTAGAATTAACAGGAAGCCAATGAAGAGAGGCCAATATGGGTGAGATATGCTCTCTCCTTCTAGTCCCCGTCAGTACTCTAGCTGCAGCATTCTGAACCAACTGAAGGCTTTTTAGGGAACTTTTAGGACAACCTGATAATAATGAATTACAATAGTCCAGCCTAGAGGAAATAAATGCATGAATTAGTTTTTCAGCATCACTCTGAGACAAGACCTTTCTGATTTTAGAGATATTGCGTAAATGCAAAAAAGCAGTCCTACATATTTGTTTAATATGCGCTTTGAATGACATATCCTGATCAAAAATGACTCCAAGATTTCTCACAGTATTACTAGAGGTCAGGGTAATGCCATCCAGAGTAAGGATCTGGTTAGACACCATGTTTCTAAGATTTGTGGGGCCAAGTACAATAACTTCAGTTTTATCTGAGTTTAAAAGCAGGAAATTAGAGGTCATCCATGTCTTTATGTCTGTAAGACAATCCTGCAGTTTAGCTAATTGGTGTGTATCCTCTGGCTTCATGGATAGATAAAGCTGGGTATCATCTGCGTAACAATGAAAATTTAAGCAATACCGTCTAATAATACTGCCTAAGGGAAGCATGTATAAAGTGAATAAAATTGGTCCTAGCACAGAACCTTGTGGAACTCCATAATTAACTTTAGTCTGTGAAGAAGATTCCCCATTTACATGAACAAACTGTAATCTATTAGACAAATATGATTCAAACCACCGCAGCGCAGTGCCTTTAATACCTATGACATGCTCTAATCTCTGTAATAAAATTTTATGGTCAACAGTATCAAAAGCAGCACTGAGGTCTAACAGAACAAGCACAGAGATAAGTCCACTGTCCGAAGCCATAAGAAGATCATTTGTAACCTTCACTAATGCTGTTTCTGTACTATGATGAATTCTAAAACCTGACTGAAACTCTTCAAATAGACCATTCCTCTGCAGGTGATCAGTTAGCTGTTTTACAACTACCCTCTCAAGAATCTTTGAGAGAAAAGGAAGGTTGGAGATTGGCCTATAATTAGCTAAGATAGCTGGGTCAAGTGATGGCTTTTTAAGTAATGGTTTAATTACTGCCACCTTAAAGGCCTGTGGTACATAACCAACTAACAAAGATAGATTGATCATATTTAAGATCGAAGCATTAAATAATGGTAGGACTTCCTTGAGCAGCCTGGCAGGAATGGGGTCTAATAAACATGTTGATGGTTTGGATGAAGTAACTAATGAAAATAACTCAGGCAGAACAATCGGAGAGAAAGAGTCTAACCAAATACCGGCATCACTGAAAGCAGCCAAAGATAACGATACATCTTTGGGATGGTTATGAGTAATTTTTTCTCTAATAGTCAAAATTTTGTTAGCAAAGAAAGTCATGAAGTCATTACTAGTTAAAGTTAATGGAATACTCAGCTCAATAGAGCTCTGACTCTTTGTCAGCCTGGCTACAGTGCTGAAAAGAAACCTGAGGTTATTCTTATTTTCTTCAATTAGTGATGAGTAGAAAGATGTCCTAGCTTTACGGTGGGCTTTTTTATAGAGCAACAAACTCTTTTTCCAGGCTAAGTGAAGATCTTCTAAATTAGTGAGACGCCATTTCCTCTCCAACTTACGGGTTATCTGCTTTAAGCTACGAGTTTGTGAGTTATACCACGGAGTCAGACACTTCTGATTTAAAACTCTCTTTTTCAGAGGAGCTACAGCATCCAAAGTTGTCTTCAAAGAGGATGTAAAACTATTGACGAGATACTCTAACTCCCTTACAGAGTTTAGGTAGCTACTCTGCACTGTGTTGGTATATGACATTAGAGAACATAAAGAAGGAATCATATCCTTAAACCTAGTTACAGCGCTTTCTGAAAGACTTCTAGTGTAATGAAACTTATTCCCCACTGCTGGGTAGTCCATCAGGGTAAATGTAAATGTTATTAAAAAAATGATCAGACAGAAGGGAGTTTTCAGGGAATACTGTTAAGTCTTCTATTTCCATACCATAAGTCAGAACAAGATCTAAGATATGATTAAAGTGGTGGGTGGACTCATTTACTTTTTGAGCAAAGCCGATAGAGTCTAATAATAGATTAAATGCAGTGTTGAGGCTGTCATTCTCAGCATCTGTGTGGATGTTAAAATCGCCCACTATAATTATCTTATCTGAGCTAAGCACTAAGTCAGACAAAAGGTCTGAAAATTCACAGAGAAACTCACAGTAACGACCAGGTGGACGATAGATAATAACAAATAAAACTGGTTTTTGGGACTTCCAATTTGGATGGACAAGACTAAGAGTCAAGCTTTCAAATGAATTAAAGCTCTGTCTGGGTTTTGGATTAATTAATAAGCTGGAATGGAAGATTGCTGCTAATCCTCCGCCCCGGCCCGTGCTACCAGCATTCTGACAGTTAGTGTGACTCGGGGGTGTTGACTCATTTAAACTAACATATTCATCCTGCTGTAACCAGGTTTCTGTTAGGCAGAATAAATCAATATGTTGATCAATTATTATATCATTTACCAACAGGGACTTAGAAGAAAGAGACCTAATGTTTAATAGACCACATTTAACTGTTTTAGTCTGTGGTGCAATTGAAGGTGCTATATTATTTTTTCTTTTTGAATTTTTTTGCTTAAATAGATTTTTGCTGGTTATTGGTAGTCTGGGAGCAGGCACCGTCTCTACGGGGATGGGGTAATGAGGGGATGGCAGGGGGAGAGAAGCTGCAGAGAGGTGTATAAGACCACAGCTCTGCCTCCTGGTCCCAACGCTAGACAGTCACAGTTTGGAGGATCCAAGAAAATTGGCCAGATTTCTAGAAATGAGAGCTGCTCCATCTAAAGTGGGATGGATGCCGTCTCTCCTAACAAGACCAGGTTTTCCCCAGAAGCTTTGCCAATTATCAATGAAGCCCACCTCATTTTTTGGACACCACTCAGACAGCCAGCAATTCAAGGAGAACATGCGGCTAAACATGTCACTCCCGGTCTGATTGGGGAGGGGTCCAGAGAAAACTACAGAGTCCGACATTGTTTTTAATGTTTTTAATGTGGATTTTGCATTTTAAAAAGGGCCTTACTGGCCACCAGGACCCTTCAAAGAGCAACACCTATTTTACATGTGTCTGCCCAAAGAAATTCATCTGGGGGCTCATGTCGGGAGTGGAGACTGCATACCTGGAGAAGGGGTGCAGATGCTCAATACCTCTAAGACCAAAGAACTAACAGTAGATTTAAGGAGAAATAAACCAAAATTTCAGCCAATCTGCATAAAAGGAGAATATGTGGAGAGGGTCTCAGAGTTCAGGTTCCTGGCCCCTCACATTAAGGAGGACTCGACCTGGACAGCAAACACCACTGTGCTCCTTTGACTTCTCAGGAAGAACAAAGTGTCAGAGCAGCTCTCGGTGTCTTTCTACCAGCGGTGGGCACAGTTCAGCTAATCCGATAGCAGATAATTATCGAAGCTAATGTTGTTGCTAGCGGATTAGCTTTTCAGATAAGTTTTAAAACCATCATCAGACCAATTATCTTCTGATAAATTTAGTTCCGATAACTTTCAGTCCAATTAACATTTTGTTTTGCTGGTAAAGTGAGCAAAGTTTAACGGTCAAAAACATTTGTAAACCCTAAAATCAAACATTTTAGTCCATCTGTTGTGTGTTTGTAGCAGACTGGCTGCCTGTCACTTGCTGATGATGTCATCATGAAGCATAAAACATGATTGGTCTTTAGACACAGGGAGCATTGTGGGTAGTGTCGTTCAGGTTCACTTTGGACGTTACAGTGACTCATCCACTCAACACAAAAACAAAACGGACTAATTTTAACATTATTTTATTTCTTTGTGGCTGTAATTTAATCGCCAAGACCCGGTGGGGGAGAGGAGCTCTCACGGCACAGCTGTGTGTACGGAGGGACTTTTCTTCACATTTAGACACTGTTTTGGATTTAAAAAAGGACACTTTATGTGGATTCTTTCTTCAGATGAATCCCACTGATACTAACAGGTAAGAATTTATATTTACTACGTGTCTTTTACTCTGCCAATCAAGGCATTAACGGACATATTTGGGTTGTTTAAGCCGCACGGTTGAAAATGTGTGAAAAAAGCAGCAGCTTTTAGTTCGTAAATGACGGTGTATCTAATACCGAGATAAACTGTGACTTCTACTACTGTGTTTTACTGCTTTTGAAAGATGATGATCAGTGTTTGGGGTTTAATTTTCTTATTTATTCATTTTTCATGTGTTCTTTGTGTTATGATCCTTGAATTTACCCAGCAGCCCTTGCGGCGCTTAAAGTGAAACTGGATTATCAGAAGTCGACAGTGTATTCTGATGTAGCCGCGTCCAAATCAATACTAAAAGTTATCGGTTATCTGTAATAAAGATAACTTTTTAGCAGTTTATTGGTTTAGCATCATAAAAGATAACTTTTCAGTTATCTGATTAATGGTTATCAAAGCTAACGTTTTGGTGAGATGTGCCCACCACTGCTTCCTACCAGTGCTCCACTGAGTCGGTCCTGAGTTACGGCATGATGCTGTGGTTCACCAGCCGCACTGCTGCTGAGAGGAAAGCGCTCCAGAGGGTCATCATCATCATTGCCCCAAAACTCACTGGCTGCCCTCTGCCCTCTCTCGAGGCCATCTGGTCATCACGTTTGAACTGTGACCCTCAGAGAGACGCTTCAGAACCATCAGGTCCAAAACCAACAGACTGAAGAACAGTTCTTACCCCAGAGCCTATGCAGTTTTTAAACCTTTTTATTTTAACGTATATTGTGTCTTTATTTAGTGTCTGTTAAAGAGCACTGAAATGAGTCTCGACCTCAGTGTCTCTGTACTTTTGTGCAATGACAATTAAAGATATTCTCATTGTTGTGAAAGTGTAGGTACACGGACCCACAACAGGGGGCGCAATGAACGGACAATGGAGAAAAGTAAGAACAAGTTTTACTGTTGTGAAAATAGCACAACTGATACAACAATTAGCAATTTGTAAGCCGAAATCTGCTGGTGTCTTGTGGGCAGGCCCGAAGGTAGGAGACGTCCGTCCTAGTTGAACCGGAACCACCCAGATCTCCTCTGCCACCGAAACCCAGAAGTACTGGAACCGCCAAGTCCCGAATTCCCAGGTGGCCACTGCCTCCGCTCGTCGGATCCGGTACTGCTGGCGGGAAAGAACACAAACACACAGGTTGGGATGCGACCGCACCCAGTAGATGAGAGGGGCAAAGCCGCCTCCACCTCTTGTCACACTGAAGCAGGAAAGGTGAGTACTTATCCGAACACTTGGCCTTCCGCTGTCCTGAAAACTTTATAAAGTATCGTCACAAAGATACAGTATCTGTTGCAGAGGTGATTACCTTAAACTCAAGGTGATCTCTCGGCACTGAGGTGGAGACGCTGTCCTGCTGATATACCTCCGTACTGAGTGAAGTCAGCTGTGTCCAGTAATGGGTGACAGCCGTCATCCTGGCTGCTCTCATCAGGCGGCGGCGCCCTCTGGTGCCTGGAGCCCGCACTCCAGGCAGGGCGCCCTCTGGTGGTGATGGGCCAGCAGTACCTCCTCTTCAGCGGCCACACACAACACTCATACTGATTCAAATCTCGACATGTCCTATTGCACCAATATTCATATTTAAATTAATATTTACTGCAAAGAATTACTTTAAAAGATGCTAAAATGGCCCAAAATGGGTTTGTCAGTCTATAAAATGTATTTATTTACCATTTACCAACAGTCCCTGTTGGTAAATGGTCTCTGCTCTCTATGCACTTGGTCTTCGGAGTGAGATTGCATCAGAATTTTGGCTCTCTGTTGGGACTGTTTACACAGAGACTGCTACCTGCTGCTTTGGACTTGAATTAACAGTCTTTTTCAAGACTTTTTTACTTTTTTACTTTTTTACCTTTTTACTTTTTTTTTTTTACTTTTTTACTGTGCTCCAACGCCTAAGGAAGACCTCTAACGGTCGAAACATCGCGACGGAGCACTTTTATCAGCTAACTTTCATCAGCGTTGGCAAGCTAACTAGCTTGTTAACGCTTTCGTTTTTATTTATTTTTTTTAAATTTTTTTTTTAGGACTGTTGTCGTGTGTTATCTGTGCTGCTCCACAGCGTGTTTAGTCGATTTTTATTTTATTTTAGCACCGTTGTTGTGCGTTGCCTGTGCTGCTTCATGGCCTGTCTGGTGCCTTAACTAAAGCACTCCTTCTGCTGAATCACCTCTAAATTATTTACACATTATTCACTTTGTGTGTTTTTAGGAATCCGCTAGGTTGCATAGCTACTAGCTCTTAGCCGATTTAGCATGGCGGCTTCTCCTGTCTCTCCCGTACTTTTCTGCTCTGGGTGTGAAATGTTTAGTTATTCCTCGGCCTCCTTTAGCAGTAACGGTACTTGAACAAGTGTAGCTTATTCGTAGCTTTGGAGGCCAGGCTGGGCGAATTGGAGACTTGGCTCCGCACCGTGGAAAATTCTACAGCTAGCCAGGCCCCTGTAGTCGGTGCGGACCAAGGTAGCTTAGCCGCCGTTAGTTCCCCCCTGGCAGATCCCGGGCAGTCGGGAAAGCAGGCCGACTGGGTGACTGTGAGGAGGAAGCGTAGCCCTAAACAGAAGCCCCGTGTACACCGTCAACCCGTTCACATCTCTAACCGTTTTTCCCCACTCGACGACACACTCGCCGAGGATCAAACTCTGGTTATTGGCGACTCTGTTTTGAGAAATGTGAAGTTAGCGACACCAGCAACCATTGTCAATTGTCTTCCGGGGGCCAGAGCAGGCGACATTGAAGGAAATTTGAAATTGCTGGCTAAGGCTAAGCGTAAATTTGGTAAGATTGTAATTCACGTCGGCAGTAATGACACCCGGTTACGCCAATCGGAGGTCACTAAAATTAACATTAAATCGGTGTGTAACTTTGCAAAAACAATGTCGGACTCTGTTGTTTTCTCTGGGCCCCTCCCCAATCAGACCGGGAGTGACATGTTTAGCCGCATGTTCTCCTTGAATTGCTGGCTGTCTGAGTGGTGTCCAAAAAATGAGGTGGGCTTCATTGATAATTGGCAAAGCTTCTGGGGAAAACCTGGTCTTGTTAGGAGAGACGGCATCCATCCCACTTTAGATGGAGCAGCTCTCATTTCTAGAAATCTGGCCAATTTTCTTGGATCCTCCAAACTGTGACTGTCTAGCGTTGGGACCAGGAAGCAGAGTTGTGGTCTTATACACCTCTCTGCAGCTTCTCTCCCCCTGCCATCCCCTCATTACCCCATCCCCGTAGAGACGGTGCCTGCTCCCAGACCACCAATAACCAGCAAAAATCTATTTAAGCATAAAAATTCAAAAAGAAAAAATAATATAGCACCTTCAATTGCACCACAGACTAAAACAGTTAAATGTAGTCTATTAAACATTAGGTCTCTCTCTTCTAAGTCCCTGTTGGTAAATGATATAATAATTGATCAACGTATTGATTTATTCTGCCTTACAGAAAGCTGGTTACAGCAGGATGAATATGTTAGTTTAAATGAGTCAACACCCCCGAGTCACACTAACTGTCAGAATGCTCGTAGCACGGGCCGAGGCGGAGGATTAGCAGCAATCTTCCATTCCAGCTTATTAATTAATCAAAAACCCAGACAGAGCTTTAATTCATTTGAAAGCTTGACTCTTAGTCTTGTCCATCCAAATTGGAAGTCCCAAAAACCAGTTTTATTTGTTATTATCTATCGTCCACCTGGTCGTTACTGTGAGTTTCTCTGTGAATTTTCAGACCTTTTGTCTGACTTAGTGCTTAGCTCAGATAAGATAATTATAGTGGGCAATTTTAACATCCACACAGATGCTGAGAATGACAGCCTCAACACTGCATTTAATCTATTATTAGACTCTATTGGCTTTGCTCAAAAAGTAAATGAGTCCACCCACCACTTTAATCATATCTTAGATCTTGTTCTGACTTATGGTATGGAAATAGAAGACTTAACAGTATTCCCTGAAAACTCCCTTCTGTCTGATCATTTTTTAATAACATTTACATTTACTCTGATGGACTACCCAGCAGTGGGGAATAAGTTTCATTACACTAGAAGTCTTTCAGAAAGCGCTGTAACTAGGTTTAAGGATATGATTCCTTCTTTATGTTCTCTAATGCCATATACCAACACAGAGCAGAGTAGCTACCTAAACTCTGTAAGGGAGTTAGAGTATCTCGTCAATAGTTTTACATCCTCTTTGAAGACAACTTTGGATGCTGTAGCTCCTCTGAAAAAGAGAGCTTTAAATCAGAAGTGTCTGACTCCGTGGTATAACTCACAAACTCGTAGCTTAAAGCAGATAACCCGTAAGTTGGAGAGGAAATGGCGTCTCACTAATTTAGAAGATCTTTACTTAGCCTGGAAAAAGAGTTTGTTGCTCTATAAAAAAGCCCTCCGTAAAGCTAGGACATCTTTCTACTTATCACTAATTGAAGAAAATAAGAATAACCTCAGGTTTCTTTTCAGCACTGTAGCCAGGCTGACAAAGAGTCAGAGCTCTATTGAGCTGAGTATTCCATTAACTTTAACTAGTAATGACTTCATGACTTTCTTTGCTAACAAAATTTTGACTATTAGAGAAAAAATTACTCATAACCATCCCAAAGATGTATCGTTATCTTTGGCTGCTTTCAGTGATGCCGGTATTTGGTTAGACTCTTTCTCTCCGATTGTTCTGTCTGAGTTATTTTCATTAGTTACTTCATCCAAACCATCAACATGTTTATTAGACCCCATTCCTGCCAGGCTGCTCAAGGAAGTCCTACCATTATTTAATGCTTCAATCTTAAATATGATCAATCTATCTTTGTTAGTTGGTTATGTACCACAGGCCTTTAAGGTGGCAGTAATTAAACCATTACTTAAAAAGCCATCACTTGACCCAGCTATCTTAGCTAATTATAGGCCAATCTCCAACCTTCCTTTTCTCTCAAAGATTCTTGAAAGGGTAGTTGTAAAACAGCTAACTGATCACCTGCAGAGGAATGGTCTATTTGAAGAGTTTCAGTCAGGTTTTAGAATTCATCATAGTACAGAAACAGCATTAGTGAAGGTTACAAATGATCTTCTTATGGCTTCGGACAGTGGACTCATCTCTGTGCTTGTTCTGTTAGACCTCAGTGCTGCTTTTGATACTGTTGACCATAAAATTTTATTACAGAGATTAGAGCATGTCATAGGTATTAAAGGCACTGCGCTGCGGTGGTTTGAATCATATTTGTCTAATAGATTACAGTTTGTTCATGTAAATGGGGAATCTTCTTCACAGACTAAAGTTAATTATGGAGTTCCACAAGGTTCTGTGCTAGGACCAATTTTATTCACTTTATACATGCTTCCCTTAGGCAGTATTATTAGACGGTATTGCTTAAATTTTCATTGTTACGCAGATGATACCCAGCTTTATCTATCCATGAAGCCAGAGGATACACACCAATTAGCTAAACTGCAGGATTGTCTTACAGACATAAAGACATGGATGACCTCTAATTTCCTGCTTTTAAACTCAGATAAAACTGAAGTTATTGTACTTGGCCCCACAAATCTTAGAAGCATGGTGTCTAACCAGATCCTTACTCTGGATGGCATTTCCCTGATCTCTAGTAATATTGTGAGAAATCTTGGAGTCATTTTTGATCAGGATATGTCATTCAAAGCGCATATTAAACAAATATGTAGGACTGCCTTTTTGCATTTACGCAATATCTCTAAAATTAGAAAGGTCTTGTCTCAGAGTGATGCTGAAAAACTAATTCATGCATTTATTTCCTCTAGGCTGGACTATTGTAATTCATTATTATCAGGTTGTCCTAAAAGTTCCCTAAAAAGCCTTCAGTTGGTTCAGAATGCTGCAGCTAGAGTACTGACAGGGACTAGAAGGAGAGAGCATATCTCACCCGTGTTGGCCTCTCTTCATTGGCTTCCTGTTAATTCTAGAATAGAATTTAAAATTCTTCTTCTTACTTATAAGGTTTTGAATAATCAGGTCCCATCTTATCTTAGGGACCTCGTAGTACCATATTACCCCATTAGAGCGCTTCGCTCTCAGACTGCGGGCTTACTTGTAGTTCCTAGGGTTTGTAAGAGTAGAATGGGAGGCAGAGCCTTCAGCTTTCAGGCTCCTCTCCTGTGGAACCAGCTCCCAATTTAGATCAGGGAGACAGATACCCTCTCTACTTTTAAGATTAGGCTTAAAACTTTCCTTTTCGCTAAAGCTTATAGTTAGGGCTGGATCGGGTGACCCTGGACCATCCCTTGGTTATGCTGCTTTAGACGTAGATTGTGGGGGGGTTCCCATGATGCACTGTTTCTTTTTTCTTTTTGCTCCGTATGCATCACTTTGCATTTAATCATTAGTGATCGATCTCTGCTCCCCTCCACAGCATGTCTTTTTCCTGGTTCTCTCCCTCAGCCCCAACCAGTCTCAGCAGAAGACTGCCCCTCCCTGAGCCTGGTTCTGCTGGAGGTTTCTTCCTGTTAAAAGGGAGTTTTTCCTTCCCACTGTGGCCAAGTGCTTGCTCATAGGGGGTCGTTTTGACCGTTGGGGTTTTTCATAATTATTGTATGGCCTTGCCTTACAATATGGAGCGCCTTGGGGCAACTGTTTGTTGTGATTTGGCGCTATATAAGAAAAAAGTTGATTGATTGGTTGATTGATAAAATGTCAACGCTGAATGTGCAGAAGGTTTGATGGAGTTACAGACAGACGTTTGTGGACCCACTGACTCCTTCATGCCGGTTGGTGAGGTTCAACCTTACTCATGTGAAGCGCCTTGAGGCAGCTTTGTTGTGTTTTGGCGCCATATAAATGAAATAAATCAATTGAATTCATGCCTGTGGTTGATAATTAGAAGGAATTAACCTGTAACTCATTTGGTATAAACACTTCTGAGAAGTCCTTGTCTTCAAGAAAGCTATTAGCAAGATGACATTTAAATTTCTGGGGTGTACAACATTAAAGTCATTGTTTCATCTGTTCAACAGTCCGTTCCAGAAGTTTCCAGTCTTGATGCACCGAAATGGAAACAAAGCAAACTCCATCACAGAGAATCTGTCTGTGTGCCGCCCGACCTCGTTCAGCTCGCAAGATGACGCGGTTTATTGGGGCGTGGCCATCACCGTGTACAAGCAAGAACTTCGACCCAAAGGTCAGAGTTCGGTAAGCAGTGAAGACTACTGTTACCCGAAAGTAAAAGTACAACCTTGACTACTACTACACCCCAAACACTACTGCGCTTTCTGCAGTGTGTATGTACACTTAATAAAAACATACAGTCCATCTAAAAAGCATGAAAATAGTGTCTGAAGTTAATTTCTAATCCCTCCTAGTCCACAGTGCAATATTTAACAACTACAACATTGGAATAAACCAAAATGGTGCAAATATATGATTAAAATACATACGAGATCTATTAGAAAAGTAACCGACCTTATTATTTTTTTCAAAAACCATATGGATTTGAATCACGTGTGATTACATCAGACATGCTTGAACCCTCGTGGGCATGCGAGAGTTTTTTCACGCCTGTCGGTTACGTCATTCGCCTGTGGGCAGTCTTTGAGTGAGGAGTCGCCCACCCTCTCATCGTTTTTTTCATTGTTTCGGAATGGCTCAGAGACTGCTGCTTTGTTTGATCAAAATTTTTTCAAAACCTGTAAGGCACAACTGAGTGGACACCATTCGATAAATTCAGCTGGTTTTCGGTGAAAATTTTAACAGCTGATGAGAGATTTTGGAGTCTTACTGTCGCTTTAAGGACGGCCCACGGTGCCTGACGGCGATCTGCGCTCCGAGGCGGCAGCGTCTCGCCGTTTCACGTTGAAAACTTCCACATTTCAGGCTCTGTTGACCCAGGAAGTCGTCAGAGAACAGAGAACTTTCAGAAGAAGTCGGCATGAGGAGTTTATTCGGACATTCCATTGTTAACGGACATTTTGTAATGAAAGAACGTGCGGGCAGAGTCGCATGTCGGGCCGGACCCGACCGTGGGGGGTCGCGACAGGAAAAACACCTCCGTTGGAAACCTTAACGGGCAAGTTGGAACATGCCCAAGCTGTTAAACAATTTCTCAGATACTCACTTGTTGAAAGCCATCAAAAGCTGCCTGAATTTTACAAATGGTTTTCAACACGGCTGTGTTTTTCCTGTCGCGGCGCACACAGATTCGCCGAGTCGTCACGGAAACGACTCGGCGAATTTGCGCGCACGTTCTTTCATTACAAAATCTCCTTTAACAGTGGAATGTCTGCATAAACTCCTCATGCCGGCCTCTTCTGAAACTTCTCTGTTCTCTGACAACGTCCTGGGTGAACAGAGCCTTAAATTAGGAAGTTTTCAGCTCGAAACAGCCAGACGGACGCCACCTCCGACCGCGCCGATCCGCTTTGTGAGATGTCCTTAAAGCGAAAGAAACTCCACAACCTCTCATCAGCCGTTAAACTTTTCACTGAAAACCAGCAGAATTTCTCAAATAGTGTCCACTCGGATATCCCTCACAGGCCCTGAAAAAATTTTGATAAAGCAACGTGCGCCGTCTCCAACAGCGTCTCAGACAAAGGATTTCAGCTGAGAGGGCGGGACCAGTGCTCACTCAAAGCCTGCCCACAGGCGAATGACGTCACCGACACACGTGAAAAAACTCATGCATGCCCATGAGGGTTCAAGCATGTCTGGTGTAATCACACATGATTCAAATCCATATAGTTTTTTTTTTATATAAAACTGTCGGTTTCTTTTCTAATAGACCTCGTATTTCTGAGTGCCATTTTGTACAAAATAGCTGCCATCTCAAAAACTGAAGTGGTTAACTACTTTTTTGTAAAAAGTAGACCAAGATGTGCCAGTGTTGGTGCTTATATCACAAAATAAAGGATTCTTATGATATGAGGGGTGACTGAACAGTTTTGATCCTGACCCAGAAAAAGTAGGGCGTGGTTCTCCATCTTTTGCTTTCTGAGAAACCAACATTTCTCAAATGTGTGAAATTTTGACTCACTGGGCGCAACGTTGAGAAATCTTGGTTTCTCGGAATGCAAATGATGGAGAACCAGACACTAGATTAGTGTAGTTATTTTATGATAATTAAAAACAGAAGTTGCACACTTTTGCCAGTAGGTGGACAGCAGCTGAGAAAAGATTTGGGAGGAGTATCAGTACAGGTTGCTATTGTTCGATAGCACAATGAGTGTCACTGACTGTTGTCTGTGCTTTTGTGGATTAATGAATGAAATAAAGGAATTGTGGCGGCACAAAATTTGAAGATTTTGCTGGCGTTGCTTAATGAACTCTTTCAGCACAAATGTAGATGATGGAATATGTCCCCCTTTCTGCCTTTACTTTGCTCCTCTCTTTCATAATTACTGCAGGAGGTTGGTTCTATCATGAATGTTATCCAGCTGAGAAGATGGTATATTGCTACATGAAACGAGGCTGTACGTTAAACAACCAGACAATTTTTCATAACTTTTGGCAGCTGAAGAAAGAACAAATCTCCAACATTTTCCAAACAATTCTACTTTGACAGGGAGCTGAGACTCAGCATGGAGGAAAATTGGATCTTCTGGGTTTGATGTGATTAGATTACAAAAGTGTAATGATCTCCTTTGAGAAATATAGTCATTGCAGCAGTGAGTGCTAACGGCATACATCAGAGAAAATAAGTTATGTGAAAGCGTATATGGGGTTGTATAAACATTTGTAACGTCACTAATTTATGGTGCCTACATCTGTGCAATGAAATTTACTGCAAATCCCCAACACCAAATGTGTAGGATGGAATGATGCACCATATGGGGTGTGGCATGTACAGATGTGTACAGAACAGTCGCCCACCACTTCATTAGGCACACCTGTTCTTCTGCTCATTAGAGCAAATATCTAGTCAGCCAATCACATTGTCGAGGATGAAGTTCAAACCAAGCATCAGAATGGGGATGAAACGTTTTTCAGTGACTTTGAACATGGAAT